>NC_068451.1:8150099-8157599 GCF_023373465.1 Oncorhynchus keta
CAGTGTGTGTGTGTGTGTGTGTCTGTCCGTTCCAGTGTGTGTGTGTGTGTGTGTCTGTCCGTTCCAGTGTGTGTGTGTGTGTGTGTGTGTCTGTCCGTTCCAGTGTGTGTGTGTGTGTGTGTGTGTGTCTGTCCGTTCCAGTGTGTGTGTGTGTGTGTGTGTGTGTGTCTGTCCGTTCCAGTGTGTGTGTGTGTGTGTGTGTGTGTGTGTGTGTGTGTGTGTGTGTGTGTGTGTGTGTGTGTGTGTGTGTGTCTGTCCGTTCCAGTGTGTGTGTGTGTGTGTCTGTCCGTTCCAGTGTGTGTGTGTGTGTGTGTGTATGTCCGTTCCAGTGTGTGTGTGTGTGTGTGTGTGTGTCCGTTCCAGTGTGTGTGTGTGTGTGTGTGTGTGTGTGTGTGTGTGTGTGTGTGTGTGTGTGTGTGTGTGTGTCCGTTCCAGTGTGTGTGTGTGTGTGTGTCTGTCCGTTCCAGTGTGTGTGTGTGTGTGTGTGTGTCTGTCCGTTCCAGTGTGTGTGTGTGTGTGTTTGTGTGTGTGTCTGTCCGTTCCAGTGTGTGTGTGTGTGTGTGTCTGTCCGTTCCAGTGTGTGTGTGTGTGTGTCTGTCCGTTCCAGTGTGTGTGTGTGTGTGTGTGTCTGTCCGTTCCAGTGTGTGTGTGTGTGTGTCTGTCCGTTCCAGTGTGTGTGTGTGTGTGTGTCTGTCCGTTCCAGTGTGTGTGTGTGTGTGTCTGTCCGTTCCAGTGTGTGTGTGTGTGTGTGTCTGTCCGTTCCAGTGTGTGTGTGTGTGTGTGTCTGTCCGTTCCAGTGTGTGTGTGTGTGTGTGTGTCTGTCCGTTCCAGTGTGTGTGTGTGTGTGTCTGTCCGTTCCAGTGTGTGTGTGTGTGTGTCTGTCCGTTCCAGTGTGTGTGTGTGTGTGTCTGTCCGTTCCAGTGTGTGTGTGTGTGTGTCTGTCCGTTCCAGTGTGTGTGTGTGTGTCTGTCCGTTCCAGTGTGTGTATGTGTGTGTGTCTGTTCCAGTGTGTGTGTGTGTGTATGTCTGTCCGTTCCAGTGTGTGTGTGTGTGTGTGTATGTGTGTGTGTCTGTCCGTGTGTGTCTGTCCGTGTGTGTGTGTCTGTCCCGTTCCAGTGTGTGTGTGTGTGTGTGTGTCTGTCCGTTCCAGTGTGTGTGTGTCTGTGTGTGTCTGTCCGTTCCAGTGTGTGTGTGTGTGTCTGTCCGTTCCAGTGTGTGTGTGTCTGTCCGTTCCAGTGTGTGTGTGTCTGTTCCAGTGTGTGTGTGTGTGTATGTGTGTGTGTCTGTCCGTTCCAGTGTGTGTGTGTATGTGTGTGTGTCTGTCCGTGTGTGTCTGTCCGTGTGTGCGTGTCTGTCCGTTCCAGTGTGTGTGTGTGTGTGTGTGTCTGTCCGTTCCAGTGTGTGTGTGTCTGTCCGTTCCAGTGTGTGTGTGTGTGTGTGTGTCTGTCCGTTCCAGTGTATGTGTGTGTGTGTGTGTCTGTCCGTTCCAGTGTATGTGTGTGTGTGTGTGTCTGTCCGTTCCAGTGTGTGTGTGTGTGTGTGTCTGTCCGTTCCAGTGTGTGTGTGTGTGTGTGTGTGTCTGTCCGTTCCAGTGTGTGTGTGTGTGTGTGTGTGTCTGTCCGTTCCAGTGTGTGTGTGTGTGTGTGTGTCTGTCCGTTCCAGTGTGTGTGTGTGTGTGTGTGTGTCTGTCCGTTCCAGTGTGTGTGTGTGTGTGTGTGTGTGTGTGTGTCTGTCCGTTCCAGTGTGTGTGTGTGTGTGTGTCTGTTCCAGTGTGTGTGTGTGTGTGTGTGTGTCTGTCCGTTCCAGTGTGTGTGTGTGTGTGTGTGTCCGTTCCAGTGTGTGTGTGTGTGTGTGTATGTCCGTTCCAGTGTGTGTGTGTGTGTGTGTGTGTGTGTGTGTGTGTGTGTGTGTGTGTGTGTGTGTGTGTATGTCCGTTCCAGTGTGTGTGTGTGTGTGTGTCTGTCCGTTCCAGTGTGTGTGTGTGTGTGTGTGTGTCTGTCCGTTCCAGTGTGTGTGTGTGTGTGTTTGTGTGTGTGTCTGTCCGTTCCAGTGTGTGTGTGTGTGTGTGTCTGTCCATTCCAGTGTGTGTGTGTGTGTGTGTCTGTCCGTTCCAGTGTGTGTGTGTGTGTGTGTGTCTGTTCCAGTGTGTGTGTGTGTGTGTCTGTCCGTTCCAGTGTGTGTGTGTGTGTGTCTGTCTGTCCGTTCCAGTGTGTGTGTGTGTGTGTGTCTGTCCGTTCCAGTGTGTGTGTGTGTGTGTGTCTGTCCGTTCCAGTGTGTGTGTGTGTGTGTGTCTGTCAGTTCCAGTGTGTGTGTGTGTGTGTGTGTGTCTGTCCGTTCCAGTGTGTGTGTGTGTGTGTCTGTCCGTTCCAGTGTGTGTGTGTGTCTGTCCGTTCCAGTGTGTGTGTGTGTGTGTGTGTGTCTGTCCGTTCCAGTGTGTGTGTGTGTCTGTCCGTTCCAGTGTGTGTGTGTGTCTGTCCGTTCCAGTGTGTGTGTGTGTCTGTCCGTTCCAGTGTGTGTGTGTGTCTGTCCGTTCCAGTGTGTGTGTGTGTCTGTCCGTTCCAGTGTGTGTGTGTGTGTCTGTCCGTTCCAGTGTGTGTGTGTGTGTGTGTCTGTCCGTTCCAGTGTGTGTGTGTGTGTGTGTGTGTGTCTGTCCGTTCCAGTGTGTGTGTGTGTGTGTCTGTCCGTTCCAGTGGGTGTGTGTGTGTGTCTGTCCGTTCCAGTGGGTGTGTGTGTGTGTGTCTGTCCGTTCCAGTGTGTGTGTGTGTGTCTGTCCGTTCCAGTGTGTGTGTGTGTGTGTGTCTGTCCGTTCCAGTGTGTGTGTGTGTCTGTCCGTTCCAGTGTGTGTGTGTGTGTGTCTGTCCGTTCCAGTGTGTGTGTGTGTGTGTCTGTCCGTTCCAGTGTGTGTGTGTGTCTGTCCGTTCCAGTGTGTGTGTGTGTCTGTCCGTTCCAGTGTGTGTGTGTGTCTGTCCGTTCCAGTGTGTGTGTGTCTGTCCGTTCCAGTGTGTGTGTGTGTGTGTGTCTGTCCGTTCCAGTGTGTGTGTGTGTGTGTGTGTCTGTCCGTTCCAGTGTGTGTGTGTGTGTGTGTGTGTGTGTGTGTGTCTGTCCGTTCCAGTGTGTGTGTGTGTGTGTCCGTTCCAGTGTGTGTGTGTGTGTCTGTCCGTTCCAGTGTGTGTGTGTGTGTGTGTCTGTCCGTTCCAGTGTGTGTGTGTGTGTGTGTGTCTGTCCGTTCCAGTGTGTGTGTCTGTCCGTTCCAGTGTGTGTGTATGTGTGTGTGTCTGTCCGTTCCAGTGTGTGTGTTTGTGTGTGTGTCTGTCCGTTCCAGTGTGTGTGTGTGTGTGTGTGTGTGTGTGTGTGTGTCTGTCCGTTCCAGTGTGTGTGTGTGTGTCTGTCCGTTCCAGTGTGTGTGTGTGTGTGTGTGTGTCTGTCCGTTCCAGTGTGTGTGTGTGTGTGTGTCTGTCCGTTCCAGTGTGTGTGTGTGTGTGTGTGTCTGTCCGTTCCAGTGTGTGTGTGTGTGTGTCTGTCCGTTCCAGTGTGTGTGTGTGTGTGTGTCTGTCCGTTCCAGTGTGTGTGTGTGTGTGTGTGTCTGTCCGTTCCAGTGTGTGTGTGTGTGTGTGTGTCTGTCCGTTCCAGTGTGTGTGTGTGTCTGTCCGTTCCAGTGTGTGTGTGTCTGTCCGTTCCAGTGTGTGTGTGTCTGTCCGTTCCAGTGTGTGTGTGTCTGTCCGTTCCAGTGTGTGTGTGTCTGTCCGTTCCAGTGTGTGTGTCTGTCCGTTCCAGTGTGTGTGTGTGTGTGTCTGTCCGTTCCAGTGTGTGTGTGTGTGTGTGTGTGTGTGTGTGTGTGTGTGTGTGTGTGTGTGTGTGTGTGTGTGTGTGTGTGTGTGTGTGTGTGTGTGTGTGTGTGTGTGTGTGTCTGTCCGTTCCAGTGTGTGTGTGTGTGTCTGTCCGTTCCAGTGTGTGTGTGTGTCTGTCCGTTCCAGTGTGTGTGTGTGTGTGTGTCTGTCCGTTCCAGTGTGTGTGTGTGTCTGTCCGTTCCAGTGTGTGTGTGTGTCTGTCCGTTCCAGTGTGTGTGTGTCTGTCCGTTCCAGTGTGTGTGTTTGTGTGTCTGTCCGTTCCAGTGTGTGTGTGTGTCCGTTCCAGTGTGTGTGTGTGTGTGTGTCCCGTTCCAGTGTGTGTGTGTGTGTGTGTGTGTCTGTCCGTTCCAGTGTGTGTGTGTGTGTGTCTGTCCGTTCCAGTGTGTGTGTGTGTGTGTGTCTGTCCGTTCCAGTGTGTGTGTGTGTGTGTGTCTGTCCGTTCCAGTGTGTGTGTGTGTGTCTGTCCGTTCCAGTGTGTGTGTGTGTGTCTGTCCGTTCCAGTGTGTGTGTGTGTGTGTCTGTCCGTTCCAGTGTGTGTGTGTGTGTCTGTCCCCGTTCCAGTGTGTGTGTGTGTCTGTCCGTTCCAGTGTGTGTGTGTGTGTCTGTCTGTCCGTTCCAGTGTGTGTGTGTGTGTGTGTCTGCCCGTTCCAGTGTGTGTGTGTGTGTGTCTGTCCGTTCCAGTGTGTGTGTGTGTGTGTCTGTCCGTTCCAGTGTGTGTGTGTGTGTCTGTCCGTTCCAGTGTGTGTGTGTGTGTCTGTCCGTTCCAGTGTGTGTGTGTGTGTGTCTGTCCGTTCCAGTGTGTGTGTGTGTCTGTCTGTCCGTTCCAGTGTGTGTGTGTCTGTCTGTCCGTTCTGTGTGTGTGTGTGTGTCTGTCTGCCCGTTCCAGTGTGTGTGTGTGTCTGTCCGTTCCAGTGTGTGCGCGTGTGTCTGTCCGTTCCAGTGTGTGCGTGTGTGTGTGTGTGTGTCTGTCCGTCTGTCCGTTCCAGTGTGTGTGTGTGTGTGTGTGTGTGTGTGTGTGTGTGTCTGTCCGTTCCAGTGTGTGTGTGTGTGTGTGTGTCTGTCCGTTCCAGTGTGTGTGTGTGTGTGTGTGTGTGTCCGTTCCTGTGTGTGTGTGTGTGTGTGTGTGTGTGTGTGTGTGTGTGTGTGTGTGTGTGTGTGTGTGTCTGTCCGTGTGTGTGTGTGTGTGTGTGTGTGTGTCTGTCCGTTCCAGTGTGTGTGTGTGTGTGTCTGTCCGTTCCAGTGTGTGTGTGTGTCTGTCCGTTCCAGTGTGTGTATGTGTGTGTGTCTGTTCCAGTGTGTGTGTGTGTGTGTGTGTGTGTGTATGTGTGTGTGTCTGTCCGTGTGTGTCTGTCCGTGTGTGTGTGTGTCTGTCCGTTCCAGTGTGTGTGTGTGTGTGTGTGTCTGTCCGTTCCAGTGTGTGTGTGTGTGTGTGTGTCTGTCCGTTCCAGTGTGTGTGTGTGTGTGTGTCCCTTCCAGTGTGTGTGTGTGTGTCTGTCCGTTCCAGTGTGTGTGTGTCTGTCCGTTCCAGTGTGTGTGTGTGTCTGTTCCAGTGTGTGTGTGTGTGTGTGTGTGTGTGTCTGTCCGTTCCAGTGTGTGTGTGTATGTGTGTGTGTCTGTCCGTGTGTGTCTGTCCGTGTGTGCGTGTCTGTCCGTTCCAGTGTGTGTGTGTGTGTGTGTGTGTCTGTCCGTTCCAGTGTGTGTGTGTGTGTCCGTTCCAGTGTGTGTGTCTGTCCGTTCCAGTGTGTGTGTGTCTGTCCGTTCCAGTGTGTGTGTGTGTGTGTCTGTCCGTTCCAGTGTGTGTGTGTGTGTGTGTGTCTGTCCCGTTCCAGTGTGTGTGTGTGTGTGTGTGTCTGTCCTGTCCGTTCCAGTGTGTGTGTGTGTGTGTGTGTGTCTGTCCGTTCCAGTGTGTGTGTGTGTGTGTGTCTGTCCGTTCCAGTGTGTGTGTGTGTGTGTGTCTGTCCGTTCCAGTGTGTGTGTGTGTGTGTGTCTGTCCCGTTCCAGTGTGTGTGTGTGTGTGTGTCTGTCCGTTCCAGTGTGTGTGTGTGTGTGTCTGTCCGTTCCAGTGTGTGTGTGTGTGTGTGTGTCTGTCCGTGTGTGTGTGTCTGTCCAGTGTTCCAGTGTGTGTGTGTGTGTGTGTGTCTGTCTGTCCGTTCCAGTTCCAGTGTGTGTGTGTGTGTGTGTGTCTGTCCGTTCCAGTGTGTGTGTGTGTGTGTGTGTCTGTCCGTTCCAGTGTGTGTGTGTGTGTGTGTGTGTGTGTGTGTGTGTCTGTTCCAGTGTGTGTGTGTGTGTGTGTGTGTGTGTCCGTTCCAGTGTGTGTGTGTGTGTCCGTTCCAGTGTGTGTGTGTCTGTCCGTTCCAGTGTGTGTGTGTGTGTGTCTGTCCGTTCCAGTGTGTGTGTGTGTGTGTGTCTGTCCGTTCCAGTGTGTGTGTGTGTGTGTGTGTGTCTGTCGTTCCAGTGTGTGTGTGTCTGTCCGTTCCAGTGTGTGTGTGTGTCTGTCCGTTCCAGTGTGTGTGTGTGTGTCTGTCCGTTCCAGTGTGTGTGTGTGTCTGTCCGTTCCAGTGTGTGTGTGTGTCTGTCCGTTCCAGTGTGTGTGTGTGTGTCTGTCCGTTCCAGTGTGTGTGTGTGTGTGTGTGTCTGTCCGTTCCAGTGTGTGTGTGTGTGTGTGTGTGTGTGTCTGTCCGTTCCAGTGTGTGTGTGTGTGTGTGTCTGTCCGTTCCAGTGTGTGTGTGTGTGTGTCTGTCCGTTCCAGTGTGTGTGTGTGTGTGTGTCTGTCCGTTCCAGTGTGTGTGTGTGTCTGTGTGTGTGTGTGTGTGTGTGTCTGTCCGTTCCAGTGTGTGTGTGTGTCTGTCCGTTCCAGTGTGTGTGTGTGTGTGTGTGTCTGTCCGTTCCAGTGTGTGTGTGTGTGTGTGTGTCTGTCCGTTCCAGTGTGTGTGTATGTGTGTGTGTCTGTCCCGTTCCAGTGTCCGTGTGTGTGTGTGTGTGTGTGTGTGTCTGTCCAGTGTGTGTGTGTGTGTGTGTGTGTGTGTGTGTGTGTGTCTGTCCGTTCCAGTGTGTGTGTGTGTGTCTGTCCGTTCCAGTGTGTGTGTGTGTGTGTGTGTGTGTCTGTCCGTTCCAGTGTGTGTGTGTGTGTGTGTGTCTGTCCGTTCCAGTGTGTGTGTGTGTGTGTGTCTGTCCGTTCCAGTGTGTGTGTGTGTGTGTGTGTGTGTCTGTCCGTTCCAGTGTGTGTGTGTGTGTGTGTGTGTGTCTGTCCGTTCCAGTGTGTGTGTCTGTCCGTTCCAGTGTGTGTGTGTGTGTGTGTCTGTCCGTTCCAGTGTGTGTGTGTGTGTGTGTGTGTGTCTGTCCGTTCCAGTGTGTGTGTGTCTGTCCGTTCCAGTGTGTGTGTGTGTGTGTGTGTGTGTCTGTCCGTTCCAGTGTGTGTGTCTGTCCGTTCCAGTGTGTGTGTGTGTGTGTGTCTGTCCGTTCCAGTGTGTGTGTGTGTGTGTGTGTGTGTGTGTGTGTGTGTCCGTTCCAGTGTGTGTGTGTGTGTGTGTGTGTGTGTGTGTGTGTGTGTGTGTGTGTGTGTGTCTGTCCGTGTGTGTGTGTGTGTGTGTGTGTGTGTGTGTGTGTGTGTGTGTGTGTGTCTGTCCGTTCCAGTGTGTGTGTGTGTGTGTGT
>NC_068451.1:8162599-8167599 GCF_023373465.1 Oncorhynchus keta
TGTGTGTGTGTGTGTGTGTGTGTGTGTGTGTCTGTCCGTTCCAGTGTGTGTGTGTGTGTGTATGTGTGTGTGTCTGTCCGTGTGTGTCTGTCCGTGTGTGTGTGTGTGTGTGTCTGTCCGTTCCAGTGTGTGTGTGTGTGTGTGTGTGTCTGTCCGTTCCAGTGTGTGTGTGTGTGTGCTTCTGTCCGTTCCAGTGTGTGTGTGTCTGTTCCAGTGTGTGTGTGTGTGTATGTGTGTGTGTCTGTCCGTTCCAGTGTGTGTGTGTGTGTGTATGTG
This sequence comes from Oncorhynchus keta, assembly GCF_023373465.1. Lineage (NCBI taxonomy): Eukaryota > Metazoa > Chordata > Actinopteri > Salmoniformes > Salmonidae > Oncorhynchus > Oncorhynchus keta. Next base: position 8,162,876 of record NC_068451.1, read on the forward strand.
TGTGTGTCTGTCCGTTCCAGTGTGTGTGTGTGTGTGTGTGTGTGTGTCTGTCCGTTCCAGTGTGTCTGTCCGTGTGTGCGTGTCTGTCCGTTCCAGTGTGTGTGTGTGTGTGTGTGTCTGTCCCGTTCCAGTGTGTGTGTGTGTGTGTGTGTCTGTCCGTTCCAGTGTGTGTGTGTCTGTCCGTTCCAGTGTGTGTGTGTCTGTCCGTTCCAGTGTGTGTGTGTCTGTCCGTTCCAGTGTGTGTGTGTGTGTGTGTCTGTCCGTTCCAGTGTGTGTGTGTGTGTGTGTGTCTGTCCGTTCCAGTGTGTGTGTGTGTGTGTGTGTGTGTGTGTGTGTGTCTGTCCGTTCCTGTGTGTGTGTGTGTGTGTGTGTGTCTGTGTGTGTGTGTGTGTGTGTGTGTGTGTGTCCGTTCCTGTGTGTGTGTGTGTGTGTGTGTCTGTCCGTTCCAGTGTGTGTGTGTGTGTGTGTGTCTGTCCGTTCCAGTGTGTGTGTGTGTGTGTGTCTGTCCGTTCCAGTGTGTGTGTGTGTGTGTGTGTCTGTCCGTTCCAGTGTGTGTGTGTGTGTGTCTGTCCGTTCCAGTGTGTGTGTGTGTGTGTGTCTGTCCGTTCGTGTGTGTGTGTGTGTGTGTGTGTGTCTGTCCGTTCCAGTGTGTGTGTGTGTGTGTCTGTCCGTTCCAGTGTGTGTGTGTGTGTGTCTGTCCGTTCCAGTGTGTGTGTGTGTGTGTCTGTCCGTTCCAGTGTGTGTGTGTGTGTGTGTCTGTCCGTTCCAGTGTGTGTGTGTGTGTGTCTGTCCGTTCCAGTGTGTGTGTGTGTCTGTCCGTTCCAGTGTGTGTGTGTCTGTCCGTTCCAGTGTGTGTGTGTGTGTGTGTCTGTCCGTTCCAGTGTGTGTGTGTGTGTGTGTGTCTGTGTGTGTCTGTGTGTGTGTGTGTGTGTGTGTCTGCTGGTGTGTGTGTGTGTCTGTCCGTTCCAGTGTGTGTGTGTGTGTGTCTGTCCGTTCCAGTGTGTGTGTGTGTGTGTGTCTGTCCGTTCCAGTGTGTGTGTGTGTGTGTCTGTCCGTTCCAGTGTGTGTGTGTCTGTCCGGTCCAGTGTGTGTGTGTGTGTGTGTGTGTGTCTGTCCGTTCCAGTGTGTGTGTCTGTCCGTTCCAGTGTGTGTGTATGTGTGTGTGTCTGTCCGTTCCAGTGTGTGTGTTTGTGTGTGTGTCTGTCCGTTCCAGTGTGTGTGTGTGTGTGTGTCTGTCCGTTCCAGTGTGTGTGTGTCTGTCTGTCCGTTCCAGTGTGTGTGTGTGTCTGTCTGCCCGTTCCAGTGTGTGTGTGTGTCTGTCCGTTCCAGTGTGTGCGCGTGTGTGTCTGTCCGTTCCAGTGTGTGCGTGTGTGTGTGTGTGTCTATCCGTTCCAGTGTGTGTGTGTGTGTGTGTGTGTGTCTGTTCCAGTCCGTCCAGTGTGTGTGTGTGTGTGTCTGTCCGTTCCAGTGTGTGTGTGTGTGTGTGTGTGTGTGTGTGTGTGTGTGTGTGTGTGTCTGTCCGTTCCAGTGTGTGTGTGTGTGTGTGTGTGTCTGTCCGTTCCAGTGTGTGTGTGTGTGTGTCTGTCCGTTCCAGTGTGTGTGTGTGTCTGTCCGTTCCAGTGTGTGTGTGTGTGTGTGTCTGTTCCAGTGTGTGTGTGTGTGTGTGTGTGTGTGTGTGTGTGTGTGTGTGTGTCTGTCCGTTCCAGTGTGTGTGTGTGTGTGTGTGTCTGTCCGTGTGTGTCTGTCCGTGTGTGCGTGTGTGTGTGTCTGTCCGTTCCAGTGTGTGTGTGTGTCTGTCCGTTCCAGTGTGTGTGTGTGTGTGTGTGTGTGTGTCTGTCCGTTCCAGTGTGTGTGTGTGTGTCTGTCCGTTCCAGTGTGTGTGTGTCTGTCCGTTCCAGTGTGTGTGTGTCTGTTCCAGTGTGTGTGTGTGTGTGTGTGTCCGTTCCAGTGTGTGTGTGTGTGTGTGTGTGTGTGTCTGTCCGTGTGTGTCTGTCCGTGTGTGCGTGTCTGTCCGTTCCAGTGTGTGTGTGTGTGTGTGTGTCTGTCCGTTCCAGTGTGTGTGTGTGTGTGTGTGTGTGTCTGTCCGTTCCAGTGTGTGTGTGTCTGTCCGTTCCAGTGTGTGTGTGTCTGTCCGTTCCAGTGTGTGTGTGTGTGTGTGTGTGTCTGTCCGTTCCAGTGTGTGTGTGTGTGTGTGTGTCTGTCCGTTCCAGTGTGTGTGTGTGTGTGTGTGTGTGTCTGTCCGTTCCAGTGTGTGTGTGTGTGTGTGTGTGTGTCCGTTCCAGTGTGTGTGTGTGTGTGTGTGTTTGTCTGTTCCAGTGTGTGTGTGTGTGTGTGTGTGTCTGTCCGTTCCAGTGTGTGTGTGTGTGTGTGTGTCTGTCCGTTCCAGTGTGTGTGTGTGTGTGTGTGTGTCTGTCCGTTCCAGTGTGTGTGTGTCTGTCCGTTTCCAGTGTGTGTGTGTGTGTGTCTGTCCGTTCCAGTGTGTGTGTGTGTGTGTGTGTGTCCGTTCCAGTGTGTGTGTGTGTGTGTCTGTCCCGTTCCAGTGTGTGTGTGTGTCTGTCCGTTCCAGTGTGTGTGTGTGTGTGTGTCTGTCCGTTCCAGTGTGTGTGTGTGTGTGTCTGTCCGTTCCAGTGTGTGTGTGTGTGTGTGTCTGTCCGTTCCAGTGTGTGTGTGTGTGTGTGTGTGTCTGTCCGTTCCAGTGTGTGTGTGTGTCTGTCCGTTCCAGTGTGTGTGTGTGTCTGTCCGTTCCAGTGTGTGTGTGTGTCTGTCCGTTCCAGTGTGTGTGTGTCTGTCCGTTCCAGTGTGTGTGTGTGTGTGTGTGTGTCCCGTTCCAGTGTGTGTGTGTGTGTGTGTGTGTGTGTCTGTCCGTTCCAGTGTGTGTGTGTGTGTGTGTGTGTGTGTCTGTCCGTTCCAGTGTGTGTGTGTGTGTGTCTGTCCGTTCCAGTGTGTGTGTGTGTGTGTGTGTCTGTCCGTTCCAGTGTGTGTGTGTGTGTGTGTCTGTCCGTTCCAGTGTGTGTGTGTGTGTGTGTCTGTCCGTTCCAGTGTGTGTGTGTGTGTGTCTGTGTGTGTGTGTCCGTTCCAGTGTGTGTGTGTGTGTGTCTGTCCGTTCCAGTGTGTGTGTGTGTCTGTCCGTTCCAGTGTGTGTGTGTGTCTGTTTCCAGTGTGTGTGTGTGTGTGTCTGTTCCAGTTCCAGTGTGTGTGTGTGTCTGTCCGTTCCAGTGTGTGTGTGTGTGTGTGTGTGTCTGTCCGTTCCAGTGTTGTGTGTGTGTGTGTGTGTCTGTCCGTTCCAGTGTGTGTGTGTGTGTGTGTGTGTGTGTGTGTGTGTGTGTGTGTGTGTCTGTCCGTTCCAGTGTGTGTGTGTCTGTCCGTTCCAGTGTGTGTGTGTGTGTGTGTCTGTCCGTTCCAGTGTGTGTGTGTGTGTGTGTGTGTGTGTCCGTTCCAGTGTGTGTGTCTGTCCGTTCCAGTGTGTGTGTGTATGTGTGTGTGTCTGTCCGTTCCAGTGTGTGTGTGTGTGTGTGTGTGTGTCTGTCCGTTCCAGTGTGTGTGTGTGTGTGTGTGTGTGTCTGTCCCGTTCCAGTGTGTGTGTGTGTGTGTGTGTGTCTGTCCGTTCCAGTGTGTGTGTGTGTGTGTGTCTGTCCGTTCCAGTGTGTGTGTGTGTGTGTGTCTGTCCGTTCCAGTGTGTGTGTGTGTGTGTGTGTCTGTCCGTTCCAGTGTGTGTGTGTGTGTGTGTGTCTGTCCGTTCCAGTGTGTGTGTGTGTGTGTGTGTGTGTCTGTCCGTTCCAGTGTGTGTGTGTGTCTGTCCGTTCCAATGTGTGTGTGTGTGTGTGTCTGTCCGTTCCAGTGTGTGTGTGTGTGTGTCTGTCCGTTCCAGTGTGTGTGTGTGTGTGTGTCTGTCCGTTCCAGTGTGTGTGTGTGTGTGTGTGTCTGTCCGTTCCAGTGTGTGTGTGTGTGTCTGTCCGTTCCAGTGTGTGTGTGTCTGTCCGTTCCAGTGTGTGTGTGTCTGTCCGTTCCAGTGTGTGTGTGTGTGTGTGTGTGTCTGTCCGTTCCAGTGTGTGTGTCTGTCCGTTCCAGTGTGTGTGTGTGTGTGTGTCTGTCCGTTCCAGTGTGTGTGTGTGTGTGTGTGTGTGTGTGTCTGTCCGTTCCAGTGTGTGTGTGTGTGTGTGTGAGTGTGTGTGTGTGTGTGTCTGTCCGTTCCAGTGTGTGTGTGTGTGTGTGTCTGTCCGTTCCAGTGTGTGTGTGTGTCTGTCCGTTCCAGTGTGTGTGTGTGTGTCTGTCCGTTCCAGTGTGTGTGTGTGTCTGTCCGTTCCAGTGTGTGTGTGTGTGTGTGTGTGTGTGTGTGTGTGTCTGTCCGGTCCAGTGTGTGTGTGTGTGTGTGTGTGTCTGTCCGTTCCAGTGTGTGTGTGTGTGTGTGTGTGTCTGTCCGTTCCAGTGTGTGTGTGTGTGTGTGTGTGTGTCTGTCCGTTCCAGTGTGTGTGTGTGTGTGTCTGTCCGTTCCAGTGTGTGTGTGTGTGTGTGTGTGTGTGTCTGTCCGTTCCAGTGTGTGTGTGTGTGTGTGTGTGTGTGTCTGTCCGTTCCAGTGTGTGTGTGTGTGTGTGTGTGTGTGTGTGTGTGTGTGTGTCTGTCCGTTCCAGTGTGTGTGTGTGTGTGTGTCTGTCCGTTCCAGTGTGTGTGTGTGTCCGTTCCAGTGTGTGTGTGTGTGTGTGTGTGTGTGTGTGTGTCTGTCCGTT
>NC_068451.1:8172599-8177599 GCF_023373465.1 Oncorhynchus keta
GTGTGTGTGTGTGTCTGTCCGTTCCAGTGTGTGTGTGTGTGTCTGTCCGTTCCAGTGTGTGTGTGTGTGTGTGTGTGTGTGTGTGTGTGTGTGTGTCTGTCCGTTCCAGTGTGTGTGTGTGTGTGTGTGTGTGTCTGTCCGTTCCAGTGTGTGTGTGTGTGTGTGTGTGTGTCTGTCCGTTCCAGTGTGTGTGTGTGTGTCTGTCCGTTCCAGTGTGTCTGTCCGTTCCAGTGTGTGTGTGTGTGTGTGTGTGTGTGTGTGTGTGTGTGTCTGTCCGTTCCAGTGTGTGTGTGTGTGTGTGTCCTGTCCGTTCCAGTGTGTGTGTGTGTGTGTGTGTCTGTCCGTTCCAGTGTGTGTGTGTGTGTGTGTGTGTGTGTGTCCGTTCCAGTGTGTGTGTGTGTGTGTGTGTCTGTCCGTTCCAGTGTGTGTGTGTGTGTGTCTGTCCGTTCCAGTGTGTGTGTGTGTGTGTGTCTGTCCGTTCCAGTGTGTGTGTGTGTGTCTGTCCGTTCCAGTGTGTGTGTGTGTGTGTGTGTCTGTCCAGTTCCAGTGTGTGTGTGTGTGTGTGTCTGTCCCGTTCCAGTGTGTGTGTGTGTGTGTGTCTGTCCGTTCCAGTGTGTGTGTGTGTGTGTGTCTGTCCGTTCCAGTGTGTGTGTGTGTGTGTCTGTCCGTTCCAGTGTGTGTGTGTGTGTGTCTGTCCCGTTCCAGTGTGTGTGTGTGTGTGTGTGTGTGTGTGTGTGTGTCTGTCCGTTCCAGTGTGTGTGTGTGTGTCTGTCCGTTCCAGTGTGTGTGTGTGTGTGTGTGTGTGTGTGTGTCTGTCCGTTCCAGTGTGTGTGTGTGTGTGTCTGTCCGTTCCAGTGTGTGTGTGTGTGTGTGTGTCTGTCCCGTTCCAGTGTGTGTGTGTGTGTGTCTGTCCGTTCCAGTGTGTGTGTGTGTGTGTGTCTGTCCGTTCCAGTGTGTGTGTGTGTGTGTGTCTGTCCGTTCCAGTGTGTGTGTGTGTGTGTCTGTCCGTTCCAGTGTGTGTGTGTGTGTGTGTCTGTCCGTTCCAGTGTGTGTGTGTGTGTGTGTCTGTCCGTTCCAGTGTGTGTGTGTGTGTGTGTGTGTGTGTGTCTGTCCAGTCCAGTGTGTGTGTGTCTGTCCGTTCCAGTGTGTGTGTGTGTGTGTGTGTGTGTGTCTGTCCGTTCCAGTGTGTGTGTGTGTGTGTGTGTGTGTGTGTGTCTGTCCGTTCCAGTGTGTGTGTGTGTGTGTCTGTCCGTTCCAGTGTGTGTGTGTGTGTGTGTGTGTCTGTCCGTTCCAGTGTGTGTGTGTGTGTGTGTCTGTCCTGTCCCAGTGTGTGTGTGTGTGTGTGTCTGTCCGTTCCAGTGTGTGTGTGTGTGTGTGTGTCTGTCCGTTCCAGTGTGTGTGTGTGTGTGTCTGTCCGTTCCAGTGTGTGTGTGTGTGTGTGTGTGTCTGTCCGTTCCAGTGTGTGTGTGTGTGTCTGTTCCAGTGTGTGTGTGTGTGTGTGTGTCTGTCCGTGTGTGTGTCTGTCCGTGTGTGTGTCTGTCCGTGTGTGTGTGTGTCTGTCCGTGTGTGTGTGTGTGTCTGTCCGTGTGTGTGTGTGTGTGTGTGTGTGTGTGTGTCTGTCGTTCCAGTGTGTGTGTGTGTGTGTGTGTGTGTGTGTGTGTGTATGTCCGTTCCAGTGTGTGTGTGTGTGTGTGTGTGTGTGTGTGTATGTCCGTTCCAGTGTGTGTGTCTGTCCGTTCCAGTGTGTGTGTGTGTGTGTGTCTGTCCATTCCAGTGTGTGTGTGTGTGTGTGTGTATGTCCGTTCCAGTGTGTGTGTGTGTGTGTGTGTGTCCGTTCCAGTGTGTGTGTGTGTGTGTCTGTCCGTTCCAGTGTGTGTGTGTGTGTCTGTCCGTTCCAGTGTGTGTGTGTGTGTGTGTCTGTGTCCGTTCCAGTGTGTGTGTGTCTGTCCGTTCCAGTGTGTGTGTGTGTGTGTGTCTGTCCGTTCCAGTGTGTGTGTGTGTGTGTCTGTCCGTTCCAGTGTGTGTGTGTGTGTGTGTGTGTGTGTTTCCAGTGTGTGTGTGTGTGTGTGTCCGTTCCAGTGTGTGTGTGTGTGTGTGTGTGTGTCTGTCCGTTCCAGTGTGTGTGTGTGTGTCTGTCCGTTCCAGTGTGTGTGTGTGTCTGTCCCGTTCCAGTGTGTGTGTGTGTGTCTGTCCCAGTTCCAGTGTGTGTGTGTGTGTCTGTCCGTTCCAGTGTGTGTGTGTGTCTGTCCGTTCCAGTGTGTGTGTGTGTGTCTGTCCGTTCCAGTGTGTGTGTGTGTGTGTCTGTCCGTTCCAGTGTGTGTGTGTGTGTCTGTCCGTTCCAGTGTGTGTGTGTGTGTGTGTCTGTCCGTTCCAGTGTGTGTGTGTGTGTCTGTCCGTTCCAGTGTGTGTGTGTGTGTGTCTGTCCGTTCCAGTGTGTGTGTGTGTGTGTGTCTGTCCGTTCCAGTGTGTGTGTGTGTGTCTGTCCGTTCCAGTGTGTGTGTGTGTCTGTCCGTTCCAGTGTGTGTGTGTGTGTCTGTCCGTTCCAGTGTGTGTGTGTGTGTCTGTCCGTTCCAGTGTGTGTGTGTGTGTGTCTGTCCGTTCCAGTGTGTGTGTGTGTCTGTCCGTTCCAGTGTGTGTGTGTGTGTCTGTCCGTTCCAGTGTGTGTGTGTGTGTCTGTCCGTTCCAGTGTGTGTGTGTGTCTGTCCGTTCCAGTGTGTGTGTGTGTGTCTGTCCGTTCCAGTGTGTGTGTGTGTGTCTGTCCGTTCCAGTGTGTGTGTGTGTCTGTCCGTTCCAGTGTGTGTGTGTGTGTGTCTGTCCGTTCCAGTGTGTGTGTGTGTGTGTCTGTCCGTTCCAGTGTGTGTGTGTGTGTCTGTCCCGTTCCAGTGTGTGTGTGTGTGTCTGTCCGTTCCAGTGTGTGTGTGTGTCTGTCCGTTCCAGTGTGTGTGTGTGTGTGTCTGTCCGTTCCAGTGTGTGTGTGTGTGTGTGTCTGTCCGTTCCAGTGTGTGTGTGTGTGTGTGTGTGTGTGTCTGTCCGTTCCAGTGTGTGTGTGTGTGTGTGTGTGTGTCCGTTCCAGTGTGTGTGTGTGTGTGTGTGTCCGTTCCAGTGTGTGTGTGTGTGTGTGTGTGTCCGTTCCAGTGTGTGTGTGTGTGTGTGTCGTTCCAGTGTGTGTGTGTGTGTCCGTTCCAGTGTGTGTGTGTGTGTGTGTGTATGTCCCGTTCCAGTGTGTGTGTGTGTGTGTCCGTTCCAGTGTGTGTGTGTGTGTGTGTGTGTGTGTGTGTCCGTTCCAGTGTGTGTGTGTGTGTGTGTGTGTGTGTGTGTGTGTGTCTGTCCGTTCCAGTGTGTGTGTGTGTGTCTGTCCGTTCCAGTGTGTGTGTGTGTGTCCCGTTCCAGTGTGTGTGTGTGTGTGTGTGTGTGTGTGTGTGTCCGTTCCAGTGTGTGTGTGTGTGTGTGTGTGTGTCTGTCCGTTCCAGTGTGTGTGTGTGTGTGTGTGTGTGTGTCTGTCCGTTCCAGTGTGTGTGTGTGTGTGTGTGTGTGTGTGTGTCTGTCCGTTCCAGTGTGTGTGTGTGTCTGTCCGTTCCAGTGTGTGTGTGTGTGTCTGTCCGTTCCAGTGTGTGTGTGTGTGTCTGTCCGTTCCAGTGTGTGTGTGTGTGTGTCTGTCCGTTCCAGTGTGTGTGTGTGTGTGTGTGTCTGTCCGTTCCAGTGTGTGTGTGTGTGTGTGTGTGTGTCTGTCCGTTCCAGTGTGTGTGTGTGTGTGTGTGTGTGTCTGTCCGTTCCAGTGTGTGTGTGTGTCTGTCCGTTCCAGTGTGTCTGTCCGTTCCAGTGTGTGTGTGTGTGTGTGTGTGTGTGTGTGTGTCTGTCCGTTCCAGTGTGTGTGTGTGTGTGTGTGTGTCTGTCCGTTCCAGTGTGTGTGTGTGTGTGTGTGTCTGTCCGTTCCAGTGTGTGTGTGTGTGTGTGTGTGTCTGTCCCGTTCCAGTGTGTGTGTGTGTGTGTGTCTGTCCGTTCCAGTGTGTGTGTGTGTGTGTGTGTGTGTGTCTGTCCGTTCCAGTGTGTGTGTGTGTGTGTCTGTCCGTTCCAGTGTGTGTGTGTGTGTGTGTCTGTCCGTTCCAGTGTGTGTGTGTGTGTGTCTGTCCGTTCCAGTGTGTGTGTGTGTGTGTGTGTGTCTGTCCGTTCCAGTGTGTGTGTGTGTGTGTCTGTCCGTTCCAGTGTGTGTGTGTGTGTGTGTCTGTCCGTTCCAGTGTGTGTGTGTGTGTGTCTGTCCCGTTCCAGTGTGTGTGTGTGTGTCTGTCCGTTCCAGTGTGTGTGTGTGTGTGTCTGTCCGTTCCAGTGTGTGTGTGTGTGTGTGTGTGTGTGTGTGTGTGTGTCTGTCCGTTCCAGTGTGTGTGTGTGTGTCTGTCCGTTCCAGTGTGTGTGTGTGTGTGTGTGTGTGTGTGTGTGTGTGTGTGTGTGTGTGTCTGTCCGCTCCAGTGTGTGTGTGTGTGTGTCTGTCCGTTCCAGTGTGTGTGTGTGTGTGTGTGTCTGTCCGTTCCAGTGTGTGTGTGTGTGTCTGTCCGTTCCAGTGTGTGTGTGTGTGTGTGTGTCTGTCCGTTCCAGTGTGTGTGTGTGTGTGTGTCTGTCCGTTCCAGTGTGTGTGTGTGTGTGTCTGTCCGTTCCAGTGTGTGTGTGTGTGTGTCTGTCCGTGTGTGTGTGTGTGTGTGTGTCTGTCCGTTCGTGTGTGTGTGTGTGTGTGTGTGTGTGTGTGTGTGTGTCTGTCCGTTCCAGTGTGTGTGTGTCTGTCCGTTCCAGTGTGTGTGTGTGTGTGTGTGTGTGTCTGTCCGTTCCAGTGTGTGTGTGTGTGTGTCTGTCCGTTCCAGTGTGTGTGTGTGTGTGTGTGTCTGTCCGTTCCAGTGTGTGTGTGTGTGTGTGTCTGTCCGTTCCAGTGTGTGTGTGTGTGTGTGTCTGTCCGTTCCAGTGTGTGTGTGTGTGTGTGTCTGTCCGTTCCAGTGTGTGTGTGTGTGTGTCTG
>NC_068451.1:8482599-8645099 GCF_023373465.1 Oncorhynchus keta
TGTGCTGTCACAAAGTCCAACACTAGCTTTCCCTGGCTTAATTGTGAGGCTAATAATGGGGGGATGTTGGCTGGTCATATGGGATTACGGGCATGGTGGAAGAGGTGCAACTCAGGATAGATTTATCCTGGTCTTCAACACTCTCTGAGCCCACTTTGAGCCCACTGTGTGAGCAACAGCGGCTCAGCTGCGAAGTGGTAGGCCACAGAAGCTCACAGAACGAGACTGCAGCGTGTAGCGTCTGTCCTCGGTTGCAACACTCACTAGTTCCAAAACTACCTCTACAAGCAACTTCAGCACAATAACTGTTCGCTGGGAGCTTCATTAAATGGGTTTCCATGTCCAGAAATGGAAACGCGTTATCTGGAGTGTTGACTCGTGCTTCACCCTCTTTCTGTCCGATGGACAAATCTGGTTTTGGAGGATGCCAGGTGAACGCTACCCGCCTGAATGCATAGTGCCAACTGTAAAGTTCGGTGGAGGAGAAATAATGGTCCTCGGCTGTTTTTCATAGTTCGGGCTAGGCCCCTTAGTTCCAGTGAAGGGAAATCTTAACGCTACAGCATACAATGGCATTCTAGACTATTCTGTGCTTCCAACTTTGTGGTAACAGTTTGGGGATGGCCCTTTCTTGTTTCAGTACGAAATGCACAAAGCCGAGGTCCAAACATAAATGGTTTGTTGAGATCGGTGTGGAAGAACTTGACTGGCCCACGCAAAGCCCTGACCTCAACCCCCTCGAACACCTTTGGGATGAATTGGAACGCCGACTGCGAGTCAGTCCTAATTGCTCAACATCAGTGCCCGACCTCACTAATGCTCTTGTGGCTGAATGGAAGCAAGTCCCTGCAGCAATGTTCCAACATCTAATGGAAAGCATCCTCAGATGAGTGTAGGCTGTTATATCAGCAAAGGGTTGACCAACTCCATATTAATGCCAGTGATTTTGGAATTAATGTTCAACAAGCAGATGTTAGATGTTCAAGATACTTTTGACCATGTAGTGTCGGTTCAGGGAGCTGGGCAGTGACTACTGCCACTAGTTGAGCAGCTATCTGGGCATTTCACAAGCTCCCGAGTGGTGCATCGGTCTAAAGCACCGAATCTCAGTGCTAGAGGCATCACTACAGACCCTGGTTCGATTCCAGGCTGTACCACAACCGGACGTGATTCGGGGTCCCATAGGGTGGCGCACATTTACGGTTTGGCCGGGGGAAGGCCGTCATTGTAAATAAGAATTTGTTCTTAACTGACTTGCCTGTGTCATATGTATAGTAGCTACGGGCCTGAAGTTGTGTATCTACTACCAGTAGATTGGTGCAAAAATAATGCATGGAAACAATAAGTAAGACTTTGCTACTAGGCATAATTAAGAGCTCCATTCTTTCATTTATTCAGGAAGAAAACCTTTTCACTTTGCTGTGTCAGACTGTGTTAATTTCACTGATGCACCTATAATCGTAATGATGCTTTGTGTCCCGCCCTGGCTTTGGCTCCCTTGGGATGCGAACATGTGCATGCTGCTTTTACAGCCGGCTGTTTTCCTCTTCCAGCTCTCACTTATAGTGCTTGTTAATGAATGTATCTTTCTCATGGGACTACAATGCATTCTTGACCATAAGGTCAACATACTGTATAGTTCCACCAAGTAACATTCCACTGGAAGAAAAGAAAAACAAAGAAAAAAATACACTTTTTACTTCAGTTCATTATTTTGAGAGCTAATTTCTCTGGATGTTTTTAAATAGATATAATTGATAGAACTGAAGCTTTTTATACAATTTATGTTTTTATTTTATTAATCATTTTGAGCTTTAATAGGTAAATACATTTTCCACACAGCCTACAATATGCGTTTGCGAGTTTGATCATTCCTTGTCTCTGCAAAAGGGCAGCACTAGCACATTCGTATTTTCACAATCAAATCATCTCAAAAGAAATTCAGCTCCCCACTTTTATAAGTGGAGCATGTGTAAAATATTCAACACAGATACAACTTGCTCTTGAATTAAAAAATGTTAAGTTTTCCCACAAGCATCAACTGAAAGAACAGCAGGATATAGTTGTGATTTTGAATGGAAACTAATTGGTGTCATCGGCTACTAATGTTTGTAGCTGGTGTGCCTAAATAAACAAACCCAGCATGGATTGCGTGCTCTCTCGGCCCATAGGCTCACAATGCTGCTTTCAAGTAATTGAGGCGAACGATCCCTTTAAGAGGACAGGTGTGTCTGCAAGACAGGGGTGTATTCACTAGGAACCACACAGAAGAAAAAGGGTGAAACAGGGAGGGACCTATCTGAATTTGTCCTATAAGAAACGTTTGTTTTTATTGCTCAACGTTTTCCGTTGCAAGAGGTTTTACTGAGGTGTCAACTAATGGATACACCTGTGGAGACAGGTGAGAGTGGAGAAACAGGAAATGAAACCTTTCACACATAAACAAACTGGTTTTGCCAAAAATCTGCTTATGGCTTTTACAACTGAAACATGAGAGAAGTCTGTCGTAAGTGTTGACATTGAAAATATTTCAAGACATGTTTTTAATTAAGTGAAAGTGAGTTTATTCACAATAGATTAACTCTATGTACTCTGTCTGGTTTAGAATGCTAGCACGCTAAGCTACTAGCATATCCTATTTGTGTTTTCAGAAGAACACAGCCTGGGTTTCTTTCTTTCTGTGTTCTTTCTTAAACAGACACATTTCATTCACTTTAATTTAGTTGTGATTTGAGTCTGAGTCAAAAATACTCCACAGGCTATCCTGACTGATGTGATGAACCTACACCTGCTTCCCGTAGTTCTGTCATTGGCAGGTAAGGCATCTCTCCTCCCTCAATTTGCTGACAGGGGCTTCAATGTTGACTTCAGTGAGTACCCTACCTCAAGCTGAAAAGAATGCTGATGCTGTGTACTTTTAAAATGTTGGAGGAGTAGCTCTACATTTTTATTTTGGAAATTCCAAGGTGACAGAAACAATGACTCCTCCCCCAGCTCGGCTGCATTCTTAGTCCGTGTGTTCTGTTGCATAAATGAAAAATAAAGTCACACACTCATCTCTCCTTCTTGTGAATTTATTCAACCAAAGTTTTGGCTTAACAACCTTTGTCAGGGTGTGTGATATCCTAATACACAATGTCCAATGGCTTATCAGCCCTGCTGAGCCCTATGGGCCCTGGTCGGAGTGCTATGTAGTGCACTACAAAGGGAACAGGGTGCCATTTGGGACACAGTCTCTGAATCCCATACATACTTACTCTTTCCAGTGGCCACCTCTACTGAAGTCAGTTAAGCACTGTAGGGTTTTTAACAATGCTTTAAACGTGTGCTGCTGTTTTACGGCAAATGATCAACGAGGGAACCTCGGTGTAATTCATCTCAATTTTTGTCCTTCTCATGCACACCTTGTAAAGTCAATTCACCATGACTGAATAGGAGCTTATTCATTTGATTTAGTATAATTCATCTGCTGAAGACTTGTGGGGCCTTTTATATGCTTGTAAAGTGTTTAGATAATTCCCCCAACTATATACCCCTCAAACGCTCTCATACCAGTGTTATAACAACCTGTCATAATCACTATAAGAAAGTAAGCAGGTAAATGAGTGATAAGTAGTGTATTCCTTTCTTCTCCCCCCTCTCCTACCCTCTAGTCTTCCTCTCCGTCGCTCTCTCCCAGGACCTGGTCTCAATCCAGTTTAAATCAGATCCAGTCCTGGTGCAGACTGGCACTGATGCGGTCTTCACGGTGGTCACAGTGTTCCAGGTGTTTTCCATCACATGGGGGTACCCAGGTGGGGTGACCCCCCTGGGGCTGTGGGTGGGGGGCAGTGCGGTGCTCAACACTGTGACCCAGTACCAGGGCAGGGTCACCATCACAGCCACCCAGCTCCGTATCAGCAGTGCCCAGCTCAGAGACGCGGGGAACTACACAGTGATGGTGGACCCCTTGCCCACCACGGGCCTGGCCCAAAACACCAGGTCCATACAGCTCAGGGTGTTCGGTAAGGAGGGTGGGAGGAAAGGGAGGAGGGATGTAGTGAGAGATGTAATGAGGGAGGAAGGAAGGAGATATGTAATGAGGGAGGAAAGGAAGGAGGGATGTAATGAGGGAGGAAGGAAGGAGATATGTAGTGAGTGATGTAATGAGGGAGGAAAGGAAAGGAAGGAGGGAGGGAGGGAAGAAAGGAGTGATATAATGAAGGAGGAAAGGAATGAGGGAGGGTGGGATGGAGTGAGGGAGATAAAGGAGGATGGGAGGGAATATTACAGAAGAAAGTGACTAGCAGTGGTGTAAAATCGAGCATGTAAGTGTAATGTGATTATAGCCACTTGTTTGCCCAGACCTGTTAGTGTTTGTAATTACTATTGTTTTTAGTTACAGATGGCACTTCTATCTTTATTTTCTCAGTCCAGGCTTAGCGCTTATTGGCATTTTGTCTGCCCCTTTACCATCTGCTCCCATGTCTGGATATGGTTTCTTCTCCCAACCCTCCATTATTTTCATTAAACAAAATTAGTTTAGGCAGAAAACACTAAGCGTCCCTCTATTTTTCAGTGTATTTTGAAGCTTGAATTGATTCCCCCTCTGTCTGTGATCACATTGTGAAAGCCCAGTAATGGCTCATACAAAAGCTCTCCCTGTGTGTGTATCTCCCAATCAGTCTACTACTCCAGTATTTACATTAATCTCACAAGCCTGGTCCCAGAATAGTTTGTGGCATGATAATGAATATAGGAGTTGTCAATGACCATACTAGGAGTTGACAATTACCATAGGAGTTGGTATGTCCATAAGAGTTGTCAATGGCTGTAGGAGTTGGCAAGACACCACAAACAGATCTAGGCCCAGTCTATAGTCTCCCTGCTTCTCTTCTCTCCCCACCCTAGATGCAGTGGATGGCGTGACTATGTTTGTGCCGTCTGTGGCTCTGGAGGGGGGCAATGTGTCTGTGCGCTGTACCTGGACCAAGGGGACAGAGACCAGTGTGCTGTGGGGTAAAGGGGGCTCTGCTCTCACCTCGAACTCCAGGGTCACAATCAAAGGGGGCGACATGGTGATCAACCCGGCCAGGAGGGAAGATGCTGGGCTCTACTCCTGCACCGTCTCTAACCTCGTCAGCGCTCAGACCGCCTCAAAGACCCTCACAGTTTACTGTGAGTAATTGCATGCTCAGCTGCTAATGCTAATAACATAAGCTAATTAGACTCCCACACATTCTCACAAGTGAGCAGGGCTGGATTACCGATTTGGCACGCAGGGGTAATCCAGGGGCAATTAGATAGCATATGAGCACGTGATAAACTATTGCAAAATATGTAGAATTGTAATTAACCTGAAATTAGCTTTAAAACTGCAACATTTTCTCTCAGCCTCATAATGGCATGGGATTAGCTATATACTGTAACTAGCTATATACTGTAACTGCACAATTTCCTCTAAGCCTCATCCCACTGCTGTCTTGCTTCTGAAGCTAAGCAGGGTTGGTCCTGGTCAGTCCCTGGATGGGAGACCAGATGCTGCTGGAAGTGGTGTTGGAGGGCCAGTATGAGGCACCCTTTCATCTGGTATAAAAAAAGAAAGATATAATGAACAAAAATGTAAATGCAACAATTCAAACAATTTTACTGAGTTACAGTTCATTTAAGGAAACCAGTCCATTTAAATTAAGAAATTAGGCTCTAATCTATGGATTTCACATGACTGGGCAGGGTCGCAGCCATGGGTGGGCATAGGACACCCACTTGGGAGCCAGACCCATCCAGTGGGGAGCCAGGTCCAGCCAATCAGAATACGTTTTCCCCTGGATGTGGAGGTCCTGGGTTGGCATGGTTACACGTGGTCTGCGGTTGTGAGGCCAGTTGACGTACTGCCAAAATCTCTAAAACGATGTTGGAGGCGGCTTATGATAGAGAAATGAACATTCAATTATCTGGCACAATTCTCTGGCAACAGCTCTGGTGGACATTCCTGCAGTCAGCATGCCAAAACTTGCACCCTCAACTTGAGACATCTGTGGTATTGTGTTGTGACAAAACTGCACATTTTTGAGTGGCCTTTTATTGTCCCCAGAAAAAAAGTGCACCTGTGTAATGATCATGCTGTTTAATCAGCTTTAATCAGGTGGATGGATTATCTTGGCAAAGGAGAAATGTTCACTAACAGGGATGTAAACACATTTGAGCACAACATTTGAGCGGAGTATGAAAAATGCGTCGATTTTGTATTTATTTAATCTAATGAAACATGGGACCGACACTTTACACGTTGCATTTATATTTTTGTTCAGTATAATAATACCCCAATGCACCCGGGCAGTGATTGGGGACATTGCCCTGTGTAGGGTGTAGTCTTTCGGATGGTATGTTAAATGGGTGTCCTGACTCTCTGTGGTCACTAAAGATCTCATGGCACTTAATGTAAGAGTAGGGTTGTTAAACCCCGGTCAACTTACCTGGTAAAATAAGAGTTACAAAAAATACGTAAGAAAATTGCTGAATGTGTAGAATAGCATGAGGTTAGCTGTAAGACCACACCCTTAGAATCGCAGGGGAAACTGTGGCCCCAGATGTGGTGGTCCAGGGTTGTGTTAATTAGGGCACACATAAAAAAATGGTGTCTGATTTGAGAAGTCAGTTGTCTTTCCTTGTTTTAGTCTGTTTTCTTTTGTTTGGTGCCTAATGTACACGACCCTTCAGCTAAAATGCTAATGCTAATACTATGAGTTAGTTGTTTTACTAGCTAGCATTACACCAAGTAATGGAACTGCCTGTTAGCCACAGAAGCACATCACTATAAGGGCTACAGGGCTAATTCGCATTAGCAATAACGACTCGTGAAGCCACTAGTCATACCCAACCCCAGTAATATTGACCCCATGCATTTTGAGGTGAAACTTTACTATGACAGTCTGTGAGTCTGTCTGTTGATGTCCCCCGCCCCCCTCCCATCCCCTCCAGATGGTCCCGACACCCCCGTGCTGAGCAAGGCTTCCCCGGCAGACTGTGTGGGAGGAGCGGATGCAGTGGTAGGCCAGACGATCCGACTCACCTGCGTGTCTGACTCCCTGCCCCCCGCCACTTTCTCCTGGAAATACAACAATGAACCCGTGGCGTCTGGCCAACTGGACAGTGGCGTGTTCAGCCTCCAGACCTTCTCCACCAACCAGAGCGGCCAATACAAGTGCGTGGCTAGCAATGCCATCACGGGCGCCACGTCGGCGCAGGGGACGGATCTGGCCATCGTGGGTGAGTTATGCAGGACGGACACTGACGTGACTCATTCTGATGACTGTTAGTTTTGGACAGCGCAGCGGCATCCATCTTCGAGTGAAGAGAGGGGAACATTTTGGCCCAGCCCAGCCCAGCCTAGCCCAGCCCAGCCCAGCCCAGCCTAGCCCAGCCCAGCCCAGCCCAGCCCAGCCCAGCCCAGCCCATCAGCAAAAGATTGATCAATCCAAATGCTCTCACAATGAGAATCTAACTCTTTTTCTATGACTTTCAGCTGTCTTCACTGATGCTCCCTTCATTTCCACCACTCGTTCTCTCTCACCTCTCTTCCCCTGACATCACTCTTTCTTTTCCATTTGTCTGTCTGGGCTCCGTGTCTCAGACTCATTATCATTATTAATTATCCCCCTGCTCATCACTTTTTCTGTCTCGGCCTCCCTCCCCCTCATCCCTCCCCCTTCCCTCTCTCTTTCAGGCACATGCCTCAGTGCAGGGGCAGTCGCAGGCATAGTGATTGGCTGTGTGGTCGCTCTGATCTTAATCGTCATAGCCATCGTACTCCTGGTGCGCTGGAAGAGAGGTGAGTGTCTGTCTGTCTCAGTAATATCTTGTAAACTCTTTGAAAGCATTCACATTGACCTGTGTACACTATGCTCATGTAAACATATGTTTCTGTGTTTGAATACAGTATGTGACAATGTTGCTTATTGCAGTTGACCGAAGACTGAAGGAGGCCACAGGACAAAAGAGACACCCAGAACTCATGCTTACAGTAAGACACTCTTCTTTTCCCCAGAATATTAGGATTCTGAAAGCAATTAACCCATTCATGTATTTCCTTCTCTTCTCTTTCTCCCTCTCTTTCAGCCCACTGAACCCCCTCCACATGGTACCCGGACTTTAGGCAGAGGCCGTCACTCAGACCCACCGCTACACACAAACCCTCACAACTTCTACACTGTCCCACCCGATGGCCACGATAACACACACACACCGCCACGCAACACTAACACACTCCAACACAATGGCCACGCCAACAGAAATAGGTTCCCACACAATGCGCAACATCCGAATGCCAATTCATTTCCACAGAATGGCACCACGCAGGACCACGACACTTTAACACACACTGCTGCACCTCAGAATGCCAACACACTCGACACCTTCCCACAGATGACTCAAAATCACCCGAACAATCCAAACATACTCATACAAGCGGGTTCTACTCAGGTCGGTGTTAACCTTAACACACTGCCACACAACCAGCAAAATAGCAACGCACAGGTGGCCACGGTTCACGTCAATCTCAATTCCTATCCAACTAATGGTCAACAACCCAACCAACAGTCACAGCAACCATTTACAAGCCCACAGGACAGTACAATGCAGAGGAGCGCCACCAATGTAGCCAACAGTGCTAGTGCTCTTCAAGTTCAAAATATCAACCCACAAACGTTCACACAGACTGGACAGTCATACTCCAATCCCAGGATGCAAATTGGCTTGTCATATCCTGGTGATCCTTCACAGGTTGACCACAGTAACTTAGACACTGGTCCTCATGTCTCTACTGGTCCTATTCCTACTGGTTACACACACAGGGTTCGAAGTCACACTCTCCAGCGAAACTCCAACATGCAGACCTACCAGATGGACCAGGCTACTGATACCCAGCCTAGACACTCCAACCCAGCAGCGGCCAGTTCTGTGCCACGTGATGCCAGCCATACCACACCAAGTGCCAGCTCACACCGCCAACAAATGCCTTGGGACCGTCTGAGGGGCACCCCGGCGTACCCCAACGAGCCCCCCAGAAGGGTACAGGCTTCCCCCGACAGCAGCTACACCTCTGAGGGCACCTCTGAGTCCCCGTCCCAGGCTAGACGATCCAGACCACACACCAGGAAGAGTGGGCCAGGAGCACAGACCCAGAGTCCCCCACAGAGCCGATCTACACCCAGGAAGGCTGCACCGACGGCGGGCAGACAGACCCAGAACCTCCCCCACACTCATGGGATGAACACTGAGCCTGGGGCTCCAAGCCACACACAGTTGCATATCAGTCCCCATGCACACGGTACACCAAGGCAGAGAGCCCAGCAGGATGTCAGAGCTCAATCCCAGATCACAGCTCAGACCGCTTCTCAAAGCCAGACTGGCCCCAGGCAACAAAATGCCTCCCGCAGCTACCACAACCCCCAGACACAACAATGGGGACCAGGCGCCCCACAGGGACTAATAACCACTATGCCCCAAGGCACCACACTCGACATTCGAGCTCTCGCCAATCCAAATCACATCCCACAGACACAAACCGGGATTCAGTATGGTAGGGGAAACACACACATGATACCGCAGCCCACACAAGACCAGAGACAGACAGCAACACAAGGTTGGGGTGCACTAACACAGCCTGTTACACAGAACCCCAGTAGCCTCACTCAGACGGCCCTGGAGATGCACACACTGACGACCCCGAACCCTTTTCACAACCGTAACCACCAGACACAGGCCGCCCTGCTCAACACCCAAGCTCGAGTCCCTAACCCTGGGCACCAGCGGCCCCCCACGCCCCCTCCCGTGATCCCTCTGGCTCAGTTCCAGACTATTCCCAGAGAACGCACCCAGCACCAGTCCCCAAACCGGGGCCCCACTGGCCCTCTCAGGCCCCCGGTCAACGTACACAACGCACAGAGACACTCCAATGCCCACCCGCCCCGCAGACACCCCGGTGCTAGCATGCCGGCCAACCTGCACTCGGGAAATGCCCACCATGTGCACGCTGATAACACACACAGGCACGGTCAACATACTCATCATGCCCACAGGAACACTGCCCACCCACGCCAGGTAAGTAGACACCAAAGTAGTGTTTGATATCAGAGCCAACCGTTCCCATATGTTTGATATATGTTCATTAGCCATTTCATGTTTCATTAATCGCCACATGGCTCTCTGTCTCAGATGTGTGGTCATTATGCCTGTCTCATCCTGTCATGTCATTCTCTGTGCATTTAGTTTCTTTGGTTTCACCACCTCTCATTCTCACTGACAGTTAGTCAGCGTCCCAAATGGAACCCTATTCCCTTTATAGTGCACTATGTTTGACTAGAGCCCATAGGGAATAGGATGCAATTTGGGACGCACAATGTAATGTGTGTGTCACGTGTGGAGTTACCGGTAATTTACCCAAGTTACTGTAATCTTCTGTAATTTTGGTAAGTAACAGGTAATCTATGGTAACTTTGGTAATTTATACTTGAGTCATTTTAAAAATATTTATTAATATGTAGTATTTATTTTTTTTATATCTGTGTCCATATTGTCCATGAGTTTCTAGTGGATGGACCATATGGTACAAGAGAAAATTGCCCAATTAATGAAAAAAGCATCTAATCAACTATGGCATTATTTTCAATTAACTCTGCAACTCTTCCAACGATTAACTTTTTTCACCAGTTTGCCGCCACAACATTAAATAACAACAAAGACACATTGACATGGTCAAATAAATATATAAAGGATCTTTCATGTTGAAAGTCATACTAAACATCAGTGGTCTTCACTGAGATGATGGTTTATATTTAGGATCTAGTTTTACTTTGTCATTTATTTAGTATTTTAAAATCTTATTTGATTATTTTATACATTTCTATCTGTGATAGGGACAGAGATAATGACAGACACCTGTGATAATCTGATGTACCCAAAAGAACTACATAAAATTGTTGAAACTTCAAAAGTTTCCAGTAAGACACTCTCCCTTTTGCAACCCTAGTCACAGGGAAGCTTGCCAAGCAGCTTTTATAGCAGGCCTGCACTTTCTGTTGAGTGACAAGTATCTGTCTACTGGAGTAATGACAAGAGTATTTGGCAGGGATACAGCCAGGGTAGTTTGGCTGGGTGTTTGTCTGCCTATACCTTACCAGTGTTTCAGTGTCAGAATTGTGTCAGTGGCTATGTTGAACATGACTTGTATATAATTAAGGGCTTGTTCTTTCTCTCCAACACCAGACCCACCAAGGGAGGCCTAGACACTGAGAGATGCCAACGGATACACACACACCAGCAACTGATGAGGAGAAACACAAGCATGGATGACTATGGGAGCCCCACTCTAAAGCAATGGAGACCAAGCAAAAACACACATATGCGCGTGCGCACACACACATACACACACACACTTCCCGCAGTCGACTCCCCTTGCCTGTCAAGTGAATGTTATCAGTTGATTTTCAACAGTACCGACAATGACTCACTGGAAAACACACACAGATGTGTTATTTCTGAAGCACCATATAACCAAATAGTAGTAATGAGAAAAAGGCCTGTTTGAGGCGAGACACTCCAGGCCGTGTGTACGTGGCCTCTCCCATTCAGCGTGTTCAGAGCGAGAATGAGGCACGACCACAACAATGAGGACTTGAAATGTTTCCATTCGTGTCTGTGTGTGTGTTGCTCCTTGTGACTAGAATAAACAGCAAAAAGGACAGAAAAAGAGACCCCTTTCTGGACTGATTCCAATTGAATGGACTTGGCCCCTGGGAACTACTGTGTGAAAATTCAGAAGGAAAAAAGCCCCTCTGCGACTTGCTTTATTTAATATTTCCATGGAAGTATTTATGTGGTGACTTTCTGTTTACAGATGCTTCTCTTGACACCGCTCAATTAATGGGATTCGCCTCGGCGCCTGGGCTTCAGAAGCAATGCTCAACTAACTATGAAGGAGACCCCACAAATGGATGGGCCGCTTATTAATTAAGTGCTTTTATGCGACTTAAATGACTCGGAAAATAATAACGCCCATGCGTGGAGGAGGTCAGCACAAAGAGGCTGCTGAGCTGCCACGTTTTCCCCGACTAAAGCAAAGCAAAACAATTTGCTCTGGGACTACGATGCTCGTTTGTGTGGGGGATTAGCACATTAAAAGGGATCTCTATTGGAAAGAATCTTAGTTTTCTTTTGAACAAAATGTATATTTAATGTTTTTATTTTTCTGTTACGTGCTAAATATGTTGGACTGCTATTGCAACATGTGTCTTTGTGACTCAGGGAGGCTGTTTTATACTAAAATATATGTTCCATTAAAATACAGAAAAGAGGATAAATATGTTTTTTAAAGATTAGGGGTCTCCATTGAACATACTTTTCCCAGGACTAGGCCGCCCCCATATGTTTTGTTGATGATAATAAAGTATTTTGATTTACAGTAAAATACTGTATGTCAGTGTATTACATGACATTCATGTTGATATAATGTTACCTACCTAATGGCATCATCTTAACTGCTTTTGAAATAATCTTGCCCTCCGGGCATTCTGATCTTCAGCTGTTACAAATATTCCCAGAATATTGTATTTACTTAACAGTTTTTGAGTTGAAGAATCTGCACTGTAAAAATGTCCCTTCATAATTACAGCACAATTATTTGCAGAGTTGCCAGATTAATACTGTAATATAGCTTTTACAGCAGAGATTTTCCTTCCTGTAAAACATGTTACAGTATTCCTGCTGTAAATGTGGGCACCTGATTCCATGGCAGAATTCAGTGGATGTGTCATGGTTGATTGATAGAGTGAATATGCCCACTGAATCTCAAGCCATATCTTAAAGCAATAACAATAAGGAAGATATGTTGACCTCTGCATTCAGGACTACGAGTAGGAGAAAGTCCTTTCGAGAAATGAGTAGCTGCGTTGAACTTTTGAATCCTGTTTTGTATGTGCTGACACTTGGTGAGTGAGAAAGGTTGAATTGAATAAAATACTGTTATGTTTTTGTGAGTATCCCTTAGGGAGTTGTTGATTTTTCACATTAGTGAAATGTATGTCTGTTTCCTCAGCTTGTTATGGAGGAATTAGGAGTTTCTGGCTTGCTGTTCTATCAGTCCCTCAGCACAGCTCCCACTTGTGAGTACATCAAATACAGCCCTGCTCCACAACTGCTAAGGTAGAATGACTTTGTACTGTTGAGTAATGGTAGAAAACATCTTATAGTTATCCTCCAAAGCTAAATGACTGTCTGTTCTTCCAAAATGATAGGAATATGTCACGTAGGAAGACCGACTGTAGATGCTGATACGGCTCCTTTCCAGAACTCAATTTGCATATACATTTAATGTGGTTGTTTTACTCTCCTTCCATGATATACTGTGTTTACTGCAGCAAATTGTAATTGTTTCTGGTTCACATTAGAGCATATATTAGCGTACAAAACAACAAGAAGGTATGTGCAGAATCTGCATTTCTGTTGTGATTACATTTCATAATGGTGTGTGTGTCTCCTCTTTATCACACAGTGGCTCCACCCAGCCCTCCTGACCCAGACGAGCCAGTGCTGCTCATCGTGTGTGTAACCCTTGCTGTGGTTTCGCTGGTGGTTTTTCTGGGGATCTACTATGGCTTCCAACGCCACAGGTATAAACCCTAGAGGGTGTCTCACACACAGGACAGTCAATGGACCTATTCAAATACATGTGTTGCTCCTTCTTTCCATTGAGGAAATCCACTTTGATTAAAGCAATGGGGAAC
The DNA here is from genome assembly GCF_023373465.1 of Oncorhynchus keta. Classification (NCBI taxonomy): domain Eukaryota; kingdom Metazoa; phylum Chordata; class Actinopteri; order Salmoniformes; family Salmonidae; genus Oncorhynchus; species Oncorhynchus keta. Next base: position 8,496,360 of record NC_068451.1, read on the forward strand.
GCACGTTTTCACTCTTGTACTGATCAGTGATTACCTCAGGGAAGGGAGGAAAGAAAGCATCCATTTTAGAGGTATTCACTCACTGCGCAGATGTGACATGGTGGTAAGTCTCCTCTTTGTTTCCATCAGTGCTAAGAAAAACAGAACTGACGTCACCAGGAGACATGGGTCCATGAGGACGAGTCCTGAAGTAAAAGGCTTAAATGCTTCTCATTTTGAACACCTATCTGTTGTTTTCTATTTCAATTCTATTTTGATGCATCATGTCTCTCTTTGCAGGGGCTGGCTGGAACATTGGCGTGTTTGTCTGCACAGGATGTGCATCTGCATGCAAATGTATTGGCTGAAGCCCAGTAGCAACGTATTCCAAATGGCACCCTATTCCCTATTTAGTGAAACTATTTTGACCAGAGTCCTGGTCAAAATGAGTGTACTATAAAGGGAATAGGGTGCCATTTCTAACACAACCATAATTTCAACAGAGTCTGGAGTTAAGTATAACATCAGTCTGTCTGCAATAAACATTTTGAGCAGCAAAATCAGACAGGAGTTTTTATATATTGTAACTCCACTAGGGGGAGCCAAGCATGCAAGAGAGACTTCAGGGGCCTCATCGATGAGAGCAAATGTACTTATTTTTATTTATTTTTTTGCCTCCAAGGTCTTTTCTATTAGATAGGATTTTACGACACTGCTTGTTCAATATCACAAAATTAAAACAATAGACTTGCGCCATCGGCAAGGAATCCCTTGGCTGCAATTCAATAAATATACTGAACACAGATAAAACTGTGTTGAATAGCAACAAGGAAACCCACAGTCATGTTTAGCTCGTCTAAAAAAATGATCACAGTCAGATATTGATGTAAACCACAACAGAGAGAACAGAAACCCTAGACAGTGCATGCTTGGACTATTTCCTGGCTACAGACAACGTCAACATCCTACAACTGCCATTTTCTCTTGCGTTGATGCACAGATGGTTATTTTTATAATGCCAGACATACTGTAGCAGAAGAGCATCCACTGAAATACGAACATTAAAAAATAGGCTTGTGTTTTCAATAGATACTTTCCTGCTGTATTTTTGCTGAATTGTACATCTTTTATTTTATTTTTGCGATCCATTTGCGACCATACTGTACCACCAGCATAGACACAGAGTACTGGTTGAGTTGTTTTTGCTCTGGTCATCAAGTCTTATCTTTAAGTGGCCATCAGCAATCAAAACAAGACAGTGTTCCTCCCCCACCCCTGTTTCGGCAAAAAAAGCCGAGGGATGGGCCTGGAGAAATGTAACCACTCTCCTATTCATAGACAGAGCTATGGATGCAAAGACTGATCATCCATGGTGTCAAATTATAGTCAGAACCATGCTTTGAGGCTATATATAGTGTTTGTTTACATTTGCTTTGTTTATAAACATTGGAGTAAAACACGTTTATATTTTGGGCTTTTACAAGTTACATTCTTCAACCGTCAATGGGTACATACAGTATCATTAATTCACAAGTCCAGAAATGGACGAAGCAACTGCAGATTGCCCCTTTTAAAGGAAATAGATTTATATGTATTCTATTTGTGTATTACCGTCGTGCATTTATTTATTACCGGGGAGGGGTTGGGCAGAGGCCTATCAGCTGTTATGAGCTCATAAGAACAAAACGTATCTTCAACAATAAGCAGTAGAGCTAATGTGTGATCTCCCCCATCCATTGCACTGCTACTGTACTTAGTGGTATTTCTATAGCTCTACCACAGTAAGGCCTTGGGAGGCATGAAAAGGAATTCAACTACTGTTCAACCATGTTGTCTTAGAGATGACGGTAAATGCTCCTCCATTTCTTTAAGGGCCTCTAAACAGAATGTAATCTTCATAATTGTCAATGTCAAGAATTGACACGTAATATCACATTAACCTGAGGTTTCTTGAGGGCAACAGCTGAAATCTTTTCGCATCGAAAAGATAAACCTGATGTCATTCAGCCAAAAGCCTGATGGTTAATTGCGACATCTCCAAGGTCTTGCGGGAACTCATTGGATGATCGGACAATGACTCAGGGCATGCAAGCACATACACACTGACAGCAGGAGGGTCACAATAGTCACATTGTATACCCAGGTCTGGCGAGAGAACACACAGTGGCAATCAATGCATGAATCGGCCGCTGTAGACAGTCAACCATGGTGCAGTGCCAAGCACGAGACGCCAGCCAGTCAGATCGTACCGTTTTGATAAACAGCGCTCGACTTGTTCACGCCGCACACGGACCACGCTGAGGTTTTCGGGTAATTACGGGGAGAGACTAAGAATAAAGCATTCTAATTATCACATGGCTCCATCTATCAGCACACACACACACACACACACACACTGTAAGCACAAATGTCAGGGAAGGCAGCGCTCGTCGTGACAGTCCCTGATTAAACACCCTCCAAGATGGCAGCTTTTCATCTGACATGGTGTGCGCTCCCCTGATTGCCCCCCTATCTTACCTTCATCAGTACAACCAGGGTGTTCTAAATGCCCTGCTAGATAGAGGACTTTGTCACTGCTGTGAAATGCTGTGTCATTATGTCAAACGGACGACACGTATATTATACCTGGCTTTTCACTATACAATTAGTGTTGGATTGGAGCCTGGATGGGTGGCACACACAAAAACATAGTCTGTGTCCCAAATGGCACCATAACCCTCGGTTCAAAAGTAGGTGCCTTACAGAGCTGTGAAAAAGTGTTTGCCCCATTTCTGATTTTCAACATTTTTGCATATTTTGACACTGAACGTTATCAGATTTTCAACCAAAACCTAATATTAGATGAAGGGCTCCTCCGATATATGAAGGCAAGTCGTCCAGGTCCTGAGGCAGCAAAGCATCCCCAAACCATCACACTACCACCACCATTCTTGCCATTGGTATAAGGTTCTTACTGTGAAATGCAGTGTTTGGTTTTCGCCAGGCATAATGGGACCCTTCTCATCCAAAAAGTTGACTCAAGTTTTCAACAACAAAAAAATCACCTGGATGATCATCAAGACTCTTTGAAGAATGTTCTATGGAGCAGATGAGTTAAAACAAAAACGTTTTGGACGACATGGGTCCCTTATACCAACGGTCAAGCATGGTGGTGGTAGTGTGATGGTTTCGGGGTTCTTTGCTGCCTCAGGACCTGGACAATTTATCTTAATAGAAGGAACCATGAATTCTGCTCTGTATCAGATAATTCTACAGGAGAATGTCGGGGTTATCCGTCTGTGAGCTGAAGCTAAGCGCAGCTGGGACATGCGGCAAGACAACTATCCTAAACACAATCACGTCTACATGAAAATGGCTATGAAAGCAACAATGGCCGAGTCAAAGTCCAGACCTAATCCCAATGCAGATGTTGTGGCAGGACTTGAAACGAGCAGTTCATGCTGAAAAAAGCGGCACAACCAGTTATTGAGTGTACGGGTACTTTTTCCACACAGTGGAATTGGATGTTGCGTGACTTTGTTAATTATTTGTTCACTCAATTTCCCTTAATCTAATATTAGGTTTTGATTGAAGGTCAATATAAAAAATATGCGAAAATAGAGGAAATCAGTAAGGACCTAAATGCTTTTCCATTGCACTGTATATGTACTGTAGGGAATAGGGTGCTATTTGGGACTCATACTTAGTATTGTTGGATGTAAACAAATATTTCCTCACTACTATGAATCCCTCTTCTCTAGGCTCTATCTTGATTTGTGCAATATGAAACCTGCTTTTGAACGGAGAAGTGTGCATGTGTTTTTTTGTTTTTGATTATAGTAACTGTGTAGTTACTAGGGACGATACATTGTAACTTAGTGTCCACTAAGTACTCATTCCTTAATTTCGTCATACAGTTTGCGTATGCACTCCACAGTACACATAAACTCCTTGCTCAAGCAACAAATAGAAATGTCCTTTTATTCAAAAATCCAGAATTTCTCAAATTAGACTCAACTACTACACATGTTCAGTTGGCATTGTACTCAAATAGCACAAGGTTTTAGCCATTTTGTTGTACAGGGTGGTTTGAATTGTTATGCTGAAAAGTCAAAGAAATGTCTGTAAAGACTGAATAAACTCAATGGCATGAACTGTGATTTCACAGGGTTTGTGTGAGTTCTTGTATGAAAACATTGAACATTTTCCTATAGTCAGATAGGCTATGTTAAAATGAATTAGAGGGGACAGTATATCAGAGAGCTTGATATTTCCCATATGTAATTAATATTCTCCACATGCCAAATGATCCATGTAAAAGGTTGGGTGAGAGGTTTGTATTTTTTTTTATTTTTAGATTATTTAACAAGAACTGGTATTCCTCCATAACCCTCATACTAACCCCAACTTTAAACCTCACTGTGACTACACACCTAACACATAAACCATAACCCTAGCCTCAGCTTCCAGGCCTCACATCTTAACTCTAACCCCAAACCGAACCCCAAACCGAACCCTAAACCGAACCCTAAACCGAACTGTAATCTGAGTAAACTGTTGCATATCAACAGAGTTGCAGTTGAACGTTTTTTTTTCTTTCTTTCAATAGTTTGAGCGTCTACAGACAGATCTGTTGTGGACTATCCAAATGAAGTGTGATCAAAATGGAGAGTCCCCCGCCCTCCAAAAAAGGAACATGTGCAACTTCTTTCCTGTTTAGTACGTGACATGAAGTACGTTACATTGAGACATTACCATTAAAAGCACCGTTTATTTGAAGCCAAGCGTTTACTCACCATTTGACCAGGGGACGTTTGTGTGCGTGTTTGCTGACTGAGGTATGTACAGTGGAACTCTTGATGTCATGCTCCTTGTGCTATTATCAGGAGCTTTTATGTAAATGTTGGCAAAGTAGACAGACTACGCTTTTATATATTTCACAAGGAAGACATACTAAAACACAAACTACCTGTAAACCTTTTGAAATCTGTTCAATCTAAGGTAAATATAAAATACTTACCATGGATCTGGAATATATATATTTGAACATATTTGGGTAAAAACAGTTGTCACGGCAATGTGTTAGTGCACTCATACAGTACTGATTTCCGTTGAGAAGATAGTACTTTTTATGATTTATTTAAGTGGAAGTTAAAAGTTGAATTTTTGCATTAGGAATATATATAATATACAAATTTGCTGAGTAATCAACCTTTTTACATATCCATTTCAGGAATGAGATGGTATAGGTATGTTCTGTGTCTGTACTACACTCTGTCTAAATTGTCATGGTTACTGCAAACTCTTTAGTTTTTTTTGTCCTTTGGGAATGAGGGTGTGATGTTCCAGTCTAATGGCTGCTATCCCAATGGGCATCTCTGTCTCACCAATCACTCTCAGTAAAATGTTGTTATAGTACCTCTGAAACAATGGGCTGCATTTAAAGTGATGGGTTGTTTTAGGTGAGCATTGTTTATCATCATTGACCAGGTGAAACTCTCTGTTCCAACCCTGCACTAACACACCTTACTCAACTAATCAAGGTCTTGGTGAGTAGTTGATATGTTAAATTACGGTGTTAGGGTTTGCTGGCAGGAAAAAAAGGTTGTGGACACAGTAGTACCCCAAAACCAGGGTTGGTGACCACTGCACGAGCACACTAGACCACCTCTCGCTCTGTATACTACACTGCGCGTCATGTTACTTTTCTTATCTTACTAAAGAAATAAGCTGTCAAGTGAATGTGGAACCTCAAACATTTACCCTGGCCATGAACAGCCACATGTCCAGTGCGTGGTGTTTTCTCATAACGAGCTACTGTACTTCCGCAGACCAAAACGCATCCGCTAGACAGCCGTTTTTATCAGTTGAGGGTTAACAACACCTTGACGACTCCCCAGCTACACCAGATAAACTGATAAAAGCCGGCTACCTCCTTCCTGCACGTGTATGTCTTGGCACCATTCCCTAGATGACTGAGGTGTGTTTTGAACATCTGAAGCCATGTTTCTTCTCTTGTTTATTGTAATTTAGATACCATATACCCTTCTGGAGAACTTAGGCTTCACATGACCCAGTTTTGAATAATTATACCCTTCCTCCAAGGGTGCGTTTTAGCACAAATTGATTGCAAAAATAGTAAGTGTTGAGTCAGTGTTGGGAAAGAAAACGAGAAGTAGATGATCGTGTTGATGTTTGTGTTAATCAGTATCGCCCAAGGAATAGAAAAATAGGATCCAGTTCTCACAAGTCATTGGGCTCCTGAGTGGTGCAGTGGTCTACGGCACTGCATCTCAGTGCAAGAGGCATCACTAAAGTCCCTGGTTTGATTCCAGGCTGTATCACATCCGACAGTGATTGGGAGTCCCATAGGGCGCCTCACAATTGGCCCAGTGCCGTCCGGGATAGGCCGTCATTGTAAATAAGATTTTGTTCTTAACTGATTTTCCTAGTTAAATAAAGGTTGCATTTAAAAAATACTGACCAATGGAAATGTATGAAGTGTAAAGAGCTTATGAGCTGATTAGGTTGATATTTGTGCACATGTAGATGTAGCCTACACCTGACACACTAAAGTAAATGTAGCCTAGATGAACTTGACAATATCTACAATTCAATTTTAATTAGATGCTATCATTATCTGAAATGTGTTCCCAAATACAACTCATTTAACAAATATCAACACCTGGGGACACATGAACATACACCTTAAAATGCTGCACCCAACATTTCAAAACCATAACGGCCGCATTAATGACCATAACAGAAATAGTACAAACGTTAATAGTGTCTGAGACCTCTTTCCAGTATTCGCGTGAATGTCGTCTGTTCAAATCCAATGCACAATTCAGGCTTTATAAATGACACCTGAAGTGTTGTTCTGTTGTCCAGCTGCCTGTCACTGTAGTAGACAGTCAGAAGGAGTGGCGCTGCTGTTTGCAAGACACAGACATTTCCTTCACTGAATAAGCGTCAACCCCCAAGCGCTAGCCTCCCTCTATAATATCAAATGATCATCAGATTTTTTTTAACTCAAATTTACTAGTGAGATATATCAAGCTTCACAAGGAGGGCCACTGATTCCTTTAAATGTATACAGATATATAATCCAGTGGCTAGTAAGTTACACACAAAGCTATAGCCCCTTGTAATATTTCTCTTTTTTTATAAATGTTTTATGTCAAAGGAATACAAGTCAACAGTAATTCGACCAGAGATTAAAATCCACAAATGTAATGAAATATTCAAGTTTTAAGTTATTTTTTTTTACAACGAGTTCCAGGGGCAATCCCCTGGGGCAATACCTGTTCAAGACACCTGTGGCTGATGGTAATTACACATGCAGAGGTCATCCTTCATAACACTGCTAGCCCCAAAATATGTGACTGTAAGGGTTTATAGGGAACCAAATAAACCTTACTCTGTAGAAATTAAGATCATTCTTCAAATACCATCCTCATGGCTTACCAGCCACTGAACACTTGTGTCATGATGGGAGTATTATGTTGTTAGTTTGCTCCACCATGAATAGAAGGAAGCTTAGGGGTTCATGCGTGCGCTGGATATTAACACTGGGATTAGCCGAGAGGCATCTGGAAAACTCGAGGCTGGGAAGCACAAACAGACTGCTCCCTTTTATTGTTGTGATGGGTACCTTGTTTGCCACAATTAAGGGCTTCACTCCAAAGCATGCCATTGTGCCTACATCGGCATGGTCTTCCTAGTTTGGAAAGGGGGAAGGGTTTGCTTAGTCCCCTGCTTGAGGACCATTATGACATTGACGTTTGTCTACTGTAGAGAGTCCAACCATAGACATAGACTCAAATAAACTCTTGTTAGACAGAATGACATGGCTTTGTTAACCAACTGCATCACAGCTATCCTTGTGACTGAATTCAGCCTTCGTGTGAAATTTTGCATACAAACTAGTGACACTGACTCTTATTTTATTGCTTCACACCTTCACTGACTAACTCTGCGTATCCTGAAATGACCCCAGATTGAGTACCTGCATTAGCTAACACAAACGTTAGCTCATTGTCTATATCCTTCCTCTTTTGCAGAACGATGTCTGAGAAGGAAGTCATGGAAAGATACGGCCACAGCAGCCTGGTGCTTGTGGTCTACATCATCACCTTGCTGATTGGCTTCCCCGCCAATGTCGTGGCCTTTTACACCTTCAGCAAGAAGGTGAGGCAGAAAGCCATGCCCGTCGACATCCTGCTCCTCAACCTGACCATCTCGGACCTCATCTTCCTGCTCTTCCTGCCCTTCAAGATCAAAGAGGTGGCGGACAACATGAAATGGATCATGCCCCACTTTCTGTGTCCATTGACCAGCTTCGTCTTCTACACCACCATCTACAACAGCACCTTCTTTCTGACCGCAATCAGTGTCGAACGCTACCTGGGAGTGGCCTTTCCCATCAAGTACAAACTAAAAAGACGGCCTTTGTACGCCACGGTGGCTAGCGTCTTCTTCTGGGCAATCTCCATGGCGCACATTAGTATTGTCTACATCATTCAATATTTCGACTATTCCAACACCACCCGGGCAGACCCTTTGAACCTGGACATGTGTTACGAGGATTTCACCCCGGAGCAGCTGCAAGTCCTGATACCTGTCCGTCTGGAGCTCTTCCTGGTTCTATTCTGTGTACCTTTCTTTATCTGCTGCTTCTGCTACATCAACTTCATCCGAATCCTCTCTCAGCTGCCCAGCATCAACCGCAAGAAGCGTCAGCGGGCCATCGGCCTGTCTCTGGGGACCCTGCTGGTGTTTATCGTCTGCTTCGCACCCTACAACTTGTCACACGTAGTGGGCTTTGTAAAGTGGGAGAGTCCCACTTGGCGGGTGGAAGCACTCTTGTCCAGTACCGTCAACGCCAGCTTGGACCCCATCATCTTCTACTTCTCCTCAGCGGCCCTCAGGTCTACCTTCCACCTCTTCATGAAGAACCTGGTGGAGAGGATACAGCGGTTGTTCTTCTGCAATAAGGTCCTCTACTGCCCCCTGTTGTTCTGCTCCAGAACTCAGAAGGACAGCACACCAAGCACCAATGACAGCTCCTTATAGTGTACGTGTCAAACTCATACCACAGAGGACTGAATGTCTGCGGGTTTTCGCTCCTCCCTTGTACTTGATGGATGAATTAAGCTCACTAATTAGTAAATAGCTCCCCTCACCTGGTTGTCTAGTTCTTAATTAAAAAATAAAACCTGCAGACACTAGCTCCTCCATGGAATGCGTTTGACACCCCTATTATAGTGTGTAGTCAAGCCATATGCTACACATGCTAAATGCTAGCCTGTTCAATGTATTTATTGCACTTAGGTTCTTATTGAAAAGACTGAGGACTTTGCTATCTGTCTTTATAAGTAGCCTATACATTAATCAGTGCCAGTCGGTGCCAATTAGGATGAGGGAGGATGCTACTTCTTTTTATGAGCATAGCCTTATTTCTATTACAGAATATTGGATGACTGTCCTTCATTTTCCATTCCCCCAGCCCAATGTAACATCGATAGTTTTGGGCTACTGTATGATAGTCAAATTTGACCTATACCCATCATGAGTTTGCAACAAACTAGCCTATGAATGAAAATCTACAACGTAGGTGCAAAGGGTTGAGAGAATTTTGAGTAACCAAGGTGATTACTGCCTTGCACACTCTTACTTTCATCTAGCTGACCAAGGGTGTAATCATTAGTCCAACATTTGCAAATGAGAGTTTCTATTGGACAAATTCAGGTATGTTTATCCCCTTTTTGTTCCATTTGCTTCTGTTTAATTAAGAAACATTTTTCAACAGAATCGGCGGAATGAATACACCCCTGATCATACGAAAACAGTTCACTTTCAAAGCAGCCTTATGTCACAGCATGATCACTCACGTTGCTCGTTGTTTATATCATTCCCAACTATCCATGCGCTTTCCTCCTCTCACCTTTTACCTTTGCTTGTGGACTTCAGTGCATAACACCTGTCTGTGACCAGGGGGAAAAAATAGTTTTCAAGCCAAACCTTCATATCATGACTACTAACCGCTACATACAGACTACATCATTGTCACCTCATAGTCAATATAGCTATAGTACTAGAACTAACGAGTTAGTAAACCCGGTACAATCATGCAGTACAGTGTACAGTCACAAAGCAGTTTAACAGTTCCACTGCGGGTGCTGGTGTTAATAAATTATTCAAACCAAAAGCTTACCTAGATTTGGAAGAGTTCCAGTGTTGAATAGCCAAAGCCAGCAAGCTAACATAGCATCACTCTCTGTTTGAGCCAGGTGTTTGAGTATGCTAATCTAGCTAGCTGCATCCAGCTAGCTTAAGTGAATGTGAAGTTAAAAAAATATGAACAAATATAGCTAGCTAGTTCTCTCTCTCTTGCTTCTCTTTAATATTTCAATCAATACATATTTTCAAAACGGTTAAACTATTCTCTCTTAGAGTCAACTATTCACCACATGTTATGCACTGCTGTGCTAGCTAGCTGTATCTTATGCTCTCAGTACTAGATTAATTATCTGATCTCTTGATTGGGTGGACAACATGTCAGTTCATGCTGCAAGAGCTCTGATAGGTTGGAGGATGTCCTCCGGAAGTTGTCCTAATTACTGTGTCAGTCCATGGACAGGGTGAGAACCAAGAGACTCCTAGGTTTTGCATTGACGTCAAGGAAGCTGGCTGTCCTCCAGCTACACCATGGTGCACTACAGAGTGCTGCTGAGGCTACTGTAGAACTTCATTGTGTGTTTTAATGAATTATTTGGTAACTTGAATATATTTAGTAAAGTTTTATCTAAACATACAAACTTTTTAAATGTTCCACTATTATCATTTTATGAAATGTACTGAGGAGCATGGTCCTCCCCTTCCTCATCTGAGGAGCCTTCACTGACATTAATGTATGTGTAGTATGCATTTATATGTGTATTTATAAGCTTTTGAAGGTTTTATATTATTTCTGTTCCCCTTTATTTTATGACTTTTTTTTAGTGATGACATTAAAATCTCTTTTTACATCATACTTCTGGGAATATTTGAAGTGATGCCTTGCCCCCCATGAAAATGTTTCACAAAATGGGATACACAAACTTGCATAATACACTCTGATTGTCTGTGTCGGCTGTAGCTCTTGGGTTTTATAGATGTGTGATTTCGTAATACTTTGAAGGGTTCTTCCAGTCATCAAAACAATGTAAAACAGGAAGTTGAGTTTCAGGCGTATTTACAGTGGGCACCAAAAGTGTGTAACTTTCTCACTCATCCTTATTCATGATTCATTAAGGACTATCCGTAATCATGGTAGCATCCACGTTAATGTAGAAGTGTTGAGAAACATATTCCATTCTCATTTACAATAAAAGTTCATCCAAAATGACACAATACATAATTTACCATTAATTTCTATTGGGCATTAAATAATTTGAAACAATCAAAACCAACAGCAAATGCTTCCGACAAGTTTGTAGAGTCACAATCTTGATGTAATCATTGTGTGCTTGGAATATGGGACCAAATACTTAACTTTTGACTACACATACTGTATAAGTGAATTCGTCCCAATACTTTTGGTCCCCTAGAATTGGGGGGGGGGGGGCAATGTACATATGAATGAAAACACCCTAAAATTAAAGATGACAGTCTGCACTTTAACCTCATAGTCATTATATCATTTCAAATCCATCCCCCCCAAAGAAAGAAAAATGTCAATGTCCCAATACTTTTCGAGTTCACTGTATATCAAAATGGAATATATTTATTATTTTACCACATGCTTTTCCCTACCTAATGATTGCCTCTGAATATCTAAAGTAAAGATACAATGCCTCCAGAAAGTATTCATACACCTGGACTTATTCCACATTTTGTTATTACAGCCTGAATTTGACATTTCCCACCACCAATCACACTGACAATTATGATACACAAGTAGGACAACTAAATAAATATTTTGAACACATTTGCTAGTATGAGTGTGTATTCTGTTGTGGGATTTCCCACTGCAGTTAGCCTACAGAATGAAAGAATGAACTCTCACCCCGCAGTCAATGTTAAATTAGTCAAACTGGTATGGTAGCGAGGGAGGAGCAGTTATAGGCGGCTTATAATAGACGTGAGTCACTTTTCTTCCTCGTGCAGTGTTTTCTCCCTCCTCCTCTCTTTCTCTCTTAATCAAGAGGCCAGATAACAGTCTACATCTATTAAGCAATAGAGCAGACAGGCTGGTTCCTCAAAGCCCTAAGACCATCCAGCTTCTATCGCAGGACAGTGTTACTACGGAAACCATGTTTGGAGTGCGCTGGTGATATATATCAGCGGTGTTTATCTAATAATAATTTGCCGTTAACTGCGCTGAATGTTTAGATTCGGCTGTAAACAGCGTGGCTGGCTGTAGTCGATAAGCGGTCGGAGCTACAGAGGGAGGAATGAAGTAAAGAAGATCCAGACTCAATTGTCAGACCTGGCAGGATATCCACGGTGGAATAATGTAAGCTTTAATACTCTACTTCTATTTTGGCTACTTCAAAAAGTATCTACAAAAAATTCTAGTCAAGTTAGTTTTTCCGTCATGTACACATGATATATTGTAAGCCTACATGGAGTACACAGTGAATGAAATGCTTACTTGCAGGTTCACCTCTCGACAATGCAACATCAATGGAAAACACAAGTGAATACAAAGAGTAGGACAAATAAAAATAAAATAAAGAATAGTATTTTAGCAAAAATATAATACAGAAAGCACTCACAAATTGAAGTTGGATATTTACAAGACTGGGAAATTGTGCAATAGATACGCAATGTCAATAATAAATAGACATTGTGCAGTAATAATAAATAGTATTCCAGTAGCAGCAGTCATTGTGTGTGTGTGTGTGTGTGTGTGTGTGTGGCCGTTGAAAGTAGTTTGGGGGTGAGGGTGCTGAGATTTTAAATTATATTTAAAAAATGATTTAAAAACTTCAATTCCGATTTTCAGGGGGCACCCTCAGCACCCCTACTTCCCACGACTATGTACATTACCATTCAGAAGTTTGACCACACTTACTCATTCAAGGGGTTTATTTAATGTTTTATATTTTCCACATTGTAGAATAATAGTGAAGACATCAAAACTATGAAATAACACATATGGAATAATGTAGTGACCAAAAAACAAATGATTTCAGACTCTTCAAAGTAGCCACCTTGATGACAGCTTCGCACACTCTTGGCTGGAATGCATTTCAATTAATAGGTTTGCCCTGTTAAAAGTGTATTTGTTGAATTTCTTTCCTTAATGAGTAGGAGCCAATCAGTTGCGCTGTGACAAGGTAGTGTTGGTATACGGAAGGTAGCCCTATTTGGTAAAATATTATGTCAAGAACAGATCAAATAAGCAAAGGGGAATAACAGTCCATCATTTCTTTAAGATATGAAGGACAATCAATGCGGACCGCCACATGAAAGGAAGACCAAGAGTTACCTCTGCTGCAGAGGATAAGATAACAGACACATCTCAACTTTTCAGAGGAGACTGAGTGAATCAGGCCTTCATAGTCTAATTGCTGCAAAGAAACCACTACTAAAGGATACCAATAAGAAGAGACTTGCTTGGGCCAAAAAACATGAGCAATGGACATTAGACCGGTGGAAATCTGTCCTTTGGTCTGATGTGTCCAAATTTTAGATTTTTGGTTCCAACCGCCGTGTTTTTGTGAGACGCAGAGTAGGTGAATGGATGATCTCCGCATGGTTCCCACCGTATGGAGCATGGAGGAGGTGGTGTTATGATGTGATTCAAGGCACACTTAACCAGCATGGCTACCACATCATTCTGCACCGATAAGCCATCCCATCTGGTTTGCGCTTAGTGGGACTACCATATGTTTTTCAACAGAACAATGACCCTTAACACACCTCCAGGCTGTGTAAGGGCTATTTAACCAAGAAGGAGAATGAATGCATCAGATGACCTGACCACAATCACCCTACTTCAACCCAATTGAGATGATTTGGGATGAGTTGGACTGCAGAGTTAAGGAAAAGCAGCTAACAAGTGCTCAGCATACGTGGGAACTCCTTCAAGACTGCTGGAAAAGCATTTCAGGTGACTACCTCATAAAGCTGGTTGAGAGCATGCCAAGAGTGTACCAAGCTGTCATTAAGGCAAAGGTTGGCTACTTTGAAGAATCTCAAATATGAAATATATTTTGATTTGAACACTTTTATTTGCTTACTACATGATTCTTCCATATGTGTTAATTTGTAGTTTTGATGTTGTCACTACTAATCTACAATGTATTAAATAGTACAAATATAGAAAAACCCTTAAATAGTACTGTATGTGTGTGAGTTTGAGCTTACGTGTGAGTGTGTAAGCATGTGTGGTGAGGTGCAGAGAGTCCGTGCAAGAGACCGTTGGTGTTCTAGCAGTCAGTCCCGGTCACAGTGGAATGGAATACTGTAGCTATCTATGGTAGAAAATGTACAAAACAACGTGAAGAGTTGGTAAAGAGGTCAGTGAGTTGATTGGACTTGCTGGCAATCCTCGACTGTCATCATATCTGCCAGTAAAAGTGTCAGTGAGGAATTTCCCATACGTACAGTATATTAGCTAGTCGTTGGTCCATACAAGGAGGTAATGTTGGTTTAATTGTCTCCTACACTCATGCCTTACCTACAGTATATGCCTTATTACACAGCCCTTTATATGATGCTGGAAGTACATAGAGGGTAAGATAATACAATTCAGTTCAGTGCAGACACGCTATGATAACTCTCTCGAATGCTTGACCTGAGTAGCGACAGCCTCTCGGCACAAGGCTGGTGAACAAGACTATAGTAAGGGCTACTTGGTTGTGGCAGAATGAGTTATAGCTCTTTCTTAATTGTGAGTGTTGTGTTTAGGACTTCCCTTTGATGATGTCAGAGATGGTTTCATCCATTGTTGACCTATTGGAGATGTTTAAGAACAGGAAATTAAAACACTGTTGTACTAACAAGGATAAAGAATGGTAGCAGCTAAGACCATGCATTACCCCTTTGTGGACGTACGCGCCAATATATTTACAAGCTGTTCTGTGTTTGTGTGTATAAGACGTACAGGTGTCCATCCAATGATAAGACAATATTATAACTACGACACAGGAAGCAATAATGTCGTGTTGAGACTGTTTGTATACAGAACCATGTGCCAGACACACACATCCTGAGTCATCACATTAAACAAAACCCAGATGCCCATCAAATCTAAAGGTATACAGTAAGTTCCCAACAGATACTGACCATATTGTCTCTCCGAGTGTTTGGTTTTATTGTAGTTATTTTGCATGAAATTCACATTAAAACTTTTTTATGGGCAGGTGCAATGGTAGCTTCCCACCTGCTCAACATCCGGTGAAATTGCAGAGCGCCAAATTCAAAATACAGAAATAGTCCAATTAAGCATTCATAAAAATACAAGTGTTATACATCGCTTAAAGATGAACTTCTTGTTAATCCAGCTGCTGTGTCAGATTTCAAAAAGGCTTTACGGCAAAAGCAGACCATGCGATTCTCTGAGGACAGCGCCCCGCTTGCAAAAGCATACAAACATTTTACAACCAAGTAAAGGAATTTCAAAAGTCAGAAATGGCTATAAAAATAAATCACTTACCTGATTCATTTTTTCTTCATATGGTTGCAGTCACAAGAGTCCATGTTACACAATAAATGTTTGTTTTGTTCGATCAAGTCCCTCTTTATGTCCCAAAAACTCATTTTGTTGGTGCGTTTTGTTCAGTAATCCACTGGCTTAAAGGCGGTCACGCCATGCAGAAGAAAACATCCTAATAGTACCAGTAAAGTTCGTCAAAATATGTCAAACAATGTTAAAAAATTAATCCTCAGATTGTCTATTGTCTAAATAATTGATAATATTTCAACCGGGCAATAGCGTCTTCAATAGAAAGGAAAAACAACGAAACGGCGCACAATCGGCGCAAACCAGCTCTGCTTCTTTCTACAGCACTGAAAGAAAGGTCTCATTCTTCCTCGTTTTTCAGAATACAAGCCTGAAACAATGTCTGAAGACTGTTGACATCTAGTGGAAGCCATAGGAACTGAAATCTATGTCCTAACCCAACAGATACTGTATAGGCATTCAATAGAAAAGTACCCACATCAAAAATATCCCACTTCCTGGATGGATTTTCCTCCGGTTTTCGCCTGCCATATCAGTTCTGTTATACTAACAGACATTATTTTAATAGTTTTGGAAACTTTAGAGTGTTTTCTATCCAATACTACCATGCATATGCTTATCCTAGCTTCTGGGCCTGAGTAACAGGCAGTTTACATTGGGCACCTCATTCATCCAATATTCAAAATACTGCCCCCTACCCAAGAGAGGTTAATGTGAACCCTATTTCAACTGCTGGTATTGTATTGTGATTATTGAGCACATGGATGTTGTTTCAATTACACCCTCCACTTGGCATACTTAAAAGGGGTGAGTAGTGAGTAACAAAAGGCATAAACCGTATTGTGCCGTGTGGTAATCTCTTTCTATCCTCTCTTGCCATCAGAGTCTTGGAGCCCATGAAGAGACGATGAGTTGGTTTTATTGTCAGGGACAGGAAAACCACGCTGTCTAACCGGGTTTGTTCCAGGCTGTTGACCCAATAAGCAGCCTTCACCTCTGAAGCCTCAGACTGTCTGACAGATCAAGCCCTTTGCACTGCAACGTTTTCATCCCCCCAGACTGCACTGAGATGATGTGACAGATCTTGCTCCCTGTGCCTTCCAGTGACTGTACCCACCTCCAAGGCCACCATGCAGGAGTGCCACACTGCGCTGTGTCTGTCCGTCTACCTTGTCACCTTTTTGACGGGCCTCCCGGCCAATGCTGTGGCCTTCTACACCTTCAGCAAGAAGGTAAGGCAAAAACCCACACCCATCGACATCCTGCTCCTCAACCTGACCATCTCGGACCTCCTCTTCCTGCTCTTCCTGCCCTTCAAGATGCAGGAAGTCACGGACGATATGACCTGGAGTCTACCCTACATCCTCTGTCCTTTATCTGGCTTCTTCTTCTACATGACCATCTACGTCAGCACCTTATTCCTGACAGCGGTCAGTGTGGAGCGCTACCTGGGCGTGGCCTTCCCCATCCAGCACTCGCTGAAGCGCCGGCCCCTGTATGCCGTGGTGGCCAGTGTATTTATCTGGGTCTTCTCCATCCTCCACCTCAGCATTGTCGTCATCATGCCCTACTACAACCCACCGCAAGACTCCCTCAGTTCCACAACCAACTCTTCCAACATCTACGAATTCTCCAACGTCTCCAACGTGCTCATTAGTGACAGCGACAACATTGTGTCTTCCAGGAATGTGTGCTATGAGGACTTCAGCAAGAAGCAACTGGCGATCCTCCTGCCTGTGCGTCTGGAGCTCTGCCTGGTTCTATTCTGTGTACCTTTCCTCATCTGCAGCTTCTGCTACATCAACTTCATCCGTATCCTCTCCGGCCTGCCCCACATTGGGCGTCGCAGACGCCTCCGTGCTATCGGCCTGGCTCTGGGGACACTGCTGGTGTTTGCCTTCTGCTTCGGCCCCTACAACGTCTCCCATATTGTGGGCTTTATAACCAGGAAGAACCCCGACTGGAGGGACATGGCCTTGCTCTGCAGCACCTTCAACGCCTGCCTGGACCCCTTTATCTTCTACTTCTCCTCCTCGGCCGTCAGAGGGACCATAGGGAGTATGCTGCAGGGGGCCAGAATCAAGCTGGCCAAGTGTCACATTCACTGGTCCCCTTGGAAGGGAATGAGCGAGCCTCAGATAGATAAGGGAGCCAAACAAGCAGAGATGAATGCTATCTGAAGCTAATTGAATAGGGCCTGTATTAACTGAAATGAGATGTTGTGCTCTCCATGCCTAGAGGCAAGATATGAGTGCTCTGATGTTTATGTTTTTTACATGTGAGACGGGAGAGACTGTCATTTACTGTATATGCGTCTCTGTTTGATCATTGGCGGGCAAACTTCCTACTTAGATTAGAGACAGGATATGGGAGATACGGAGCCTGCCTTCCTCCTGAGAGACACAAAACAAGTGCTCACAATAGGGAGTTACTGCGTTGCTGCAGATAGCTGGAATCAAGTGCAGTCATTGCCAATTATGTATTATAAGTACACACCTACTGTGACATGAAATACGTTTGAGAGTATATTTGTTGTATAGGGTTGCCTGATAAGATTGTAAAACAGAACAGAAAAGTATCATTGATTAGCAGATGAAGTGTTTATTTCAACATTGTTGAAAATTGTATTTCACAAGGTTGAAGCCCATTTACACAACTAGGAGCAGTTTATGGTGATGTCAACTGTGGAGAACATCAGCTCTAACATCTGAGAGACACATCAGAACAACATCTCTCAGCACTGAGAGATAAGCATCTCAAACAAGTGTCACAGTAGTATCGCATATGGTTGAAAAGGAACGATGATACAGTATGCACTGTGTGTGCTAGCTATTCAATTGAATCTGAGCAGTGTGTGTGTGTGTGTGTGTGTGTGTGTGTGTGTGTGTGTGTGTTTTCTTGTGTAAGCATGAGCACACATGCGTAAGTGAGGGATTTTGTGTGTACTTGTGATTCATAGATACTATTGGCTTTGTAAAATGAATGTGGACTCACTGTCCCATTTTGTATACACCTCTAACATCTGGGACCTCCATTGTTTGATTCTGGGACCAAATAAAAATATTGATGTTGAAATAAAAGCATGTTCATTTCATGAATTACGGGAACAAAAATACTATAATAGTTGAACAGGATTGAATAGGTTACACAATTACAAGCAAAACGTTTGGCAATGGCATAGTTGAACATAATCAGGTTGTTGTGGAACCCTGGTTCTTGCTACTGTTTTGGAGTCATAACATGTACAATATGACAGCCATCCCTTCAGAGATACTTCCCAATACCGTGTAACTCATGATAATTGATGAGCCTCTCAAATATTTACACAGAGACTATAGTCACTGATAAGGTATCATGGGTGGTGCATGTATACTATACAGCCAGCTGCTGTACAGTACCTGTAACACGAGCAAGGAAAGCCCACACCACCAACATAAACCCATAGATTCAATACTTTCACGCCAGGAAGTGCCTTGACTTTATTTAATCCGGTTATACAGGGATTACGCTCCAACAGAGGTTGAGTTGATTATTGCATATATCTATTTGACAGCCACACCATCCATGAGACATTCATTTTGACACTAGAGTACAATATGACTAATAAAAGCATTCAGCAGCACAGTAGCACTTGACACGATTGCAAAATGGCTTCCGTTCGACACGCAACATAGACCTAAAGCTTCACATAGCATCAGTGTTGTATCATGATTTGGGGATGCTACAGAATGTGTGAGCTGGGTAGAATATACATCAAGGAGGACAAGTGAGAGAGTGTAGAGCTCGTTTTTAAAACCGTGCTGAGGCATGTGCTTACAGTATAGATAAAACTACTGGTCCCCCCCCCCAAAAAAGTCCCCCAGTAAAAACCCAGCATACTCTCTGACATAAAAAGTGTGCCATTTGATCAGGAAATGTATCATGCAGTAAAAATCTGTATAGAGGCTGTTGTGGGTAGCCTATTAATTACAGAAAATCAGATTCTCTTGGACTTTTTCTCACAATGTTGGATAGCTAAACAGATAGAGCTGTATAACAGAATGTGTGTGTGCATGCATGTACTTACCGTACATAGGACACAAGAGTTTTTTTCCCCCACACTTGTCAGTGCTGCGGAGAAAAAGACGATATCTTAAACAAACCAATTGACTGATGCTCAAGACATGGACCGCACAATTATTTACACGACTCCATTTCCCATGATCCTTGTGTGATCTTGTGAGTGCGACCATACAGTACTTACCTGCAATGGAAAACGCCACAGTCACTCCACAGAAGACACAGATCTTAAGGATATTCAAGCATCCAATCACCTCATCGGGGGCTGCGTCTGTGAGCGTAGACAAAATGGCAATTGCAGAGTTATACAGTTATGGACCTCACACAATGAGGACAGACCTGAGGGTGAATTCAATTTACAGTCGTTGAAGGCCCATGATTGACTGAATCTGTGTCTAGTGGAAGCACACATGTATAAAAGTTGATAAGGAAAACCTTGATTCCACTCAGGTATTTACATTTACATTTACATTTAAGTCATTTAGCGGACGCTCTTATCCAGAGCGACTTACAAATTGGTGCATACACCTTATGACAACCAGTGGAACAGCCACTTGCATCTAAATCTTGTTGGGGGGGAGAAGGATTACCTACCCTTACTTACCCTATCCTAGGTATTCCTTGAAGAGGTGGGGTTTCAGGTGTCTCCGGAAGGTGGTGATTGACTCCGCTGTCCTGGCGTCGTGAGGGAGTTTGTTCCACCATTGGGGGCCAGAGCAGCGAACAGTTTTGACTGGGCTGAGCGGGAACTGTACTTCCTCAGTGGTAGGGAGGCGAGCAGGCCAGAGGTGGATGAACGCAGTGCCCTTGTTTGGGTGTAGGGCCTGATCAGAGCCTGGAGGTACTGAGGTGCCGTTCCCCTCACAGCTCCGTGGCGAGCACCATGGTCTTGTAGCGGATGCGAGCTTCAACTGGAAGCCAGTGGAGAGAGCGGAGGAGCGGGGTGACGTGAGAGAACTTGGGAAGGTTGAACACCAGACGGGCTGCGGCGTTCTGGATGAGTTGTAGGGGTTTAATGGCACAGGCAGGGAGCCCAGCCAACAGCGAGTTGCAGTAATCAAGACGGGAGATGACAAGTGCCTGGATTAGGACCTGCGCCGCTTCCTGTGTGAGGCAGGGTCGTACTCTGCGGATGTTGTAGAGCATGAACCTACAGGAACGGGACACCGCCTTGATGTTAGTTGAGAACGTCAGGGTGTTGTCCAGGATCACGCCAAGGTTCTTAGCGCTCTGGGAGGAGGACACAATGGAGTTGTCAACCGTGATGGCGAGATCATGGAACGGGCAGTCCTTCCCCGGGAGGAAGAGGAGCTCCGTCTTGCTGAGGTTCAGCTTGAGGTGGTGATCCGTCATCCACACTGATATGTCTGCCAGACATGCAGAGATGCGATTCGCCACCTGGTCATCAGAAGGGGAAAGGAGAAGATTAATTGTGTGTCGTCTGCATAGCAATGATAGGAGAGACCATGTGAGGTTATGACAGAGCCAAGTGACTTGGTGTATAGCGAGAATAAGAGAGGGCCTAGAACAGAGCCCTGGGGGACACCAGTGGTGAGAGCTGGTGAGGAGACAGATTCTCGCCACGCCACCTGGTAGGAGCGACCTGTCAGGTAGGACGCAATCAAGCGTGGGCCGCGCCGGAGATGCCCAACTCGGAGAGGGTGGAGAGGAGGATCTGATGGTTCACAGTATCGAAGGCAGCCGATAGGTCTAGAAGGATGAGAGCAGAGGAGAGAGAGTTAGCTTTAGCAGTGCGGAGCGCCTCCGTGATACAGAGAAGAGCAGTCTCAGTTGAATGACTAGTCTTGAAACCTGACTGATTTGGATCAAGAAGGTCATTCTGAGAGAGATAGCGGTAGAGCTGGCCAAGGACGGCACGCTCAAGAGTTTTGGAGAGAAAAGAGAGAAGGGATACTGGTCTGTAGTTGTTGACGTCGGAGGGATCGAGTGTAGGTTTTTTCAGAAGGGGTGCAACTCTCGCTCTCTTGAAGACGGAAGGGACGTGCCAGCGGTCAGGGATGAGTTGATGAGCGAGGTGAGGTAGGGAGAAGGTCTCCGGAAATGGTCTGGAGAAGAGAGGAGGGGATAGGGTCAAGCGGGCAGGTTGTTGGGCGGCCGGCCGTCACAAGACGCGAGATTTCATCTGGAGAGAGAGGGGAGAAAGAGGTCAGAGCATAGGGTAGGGCAGTGTGAGCAGAACCAGCGGTGTCGTTTGACTTAGCAAACGAGGATCGGATGTCATCGACCTTCTTTTCAAAATGGTTGACGAGAAGTCATCTGCAGAGAGGAGGAGGGAGGGGGAGGATTCAGGAGGGAGGAGAAGGTGGCAAAGAGCTTCCTAGGGTTAGAGGCAGATGCTTGGAACTTAGAATGGTAGAAAGTGGCTTTAGCAGCAGAGACAGAGGAGGAAAATGTAGAGAGGAGGGAGTGAAAGGATGCCAGGTCCGCAGGGAGGCGAGTTTTCCTCCATTTCCGCTCGGCTGCCATGCAAGCTGTTGGCTGAGACTAGATATTTGAGCCATATGAGAACTAGTCTAGTGAAATATACGGTAGTGTTAACTAAAGCTCACCCCAGGAAAAGGAGGCAGACAGGGGTCAGTCCAGTGCAGGGTGATCCTGCACACTACAGGTGTAGGAGATCCCAGCATCCACAGACCCCCGCAGGGGGAGGGACAGCACACTGATTACGTACACTTCATTTCTGGAGCTGTCCGTCACCTGTAAACAGTAAACTCAACTCCCATCCAATTAGGAGTTGAGATCTTTGGAATCAGGCTGTGCGATTGGTTGGTGTGAGGGTAAGCAGGGTGAAGGGTGCAGTTGCTGCCAACAAAGTGGTAGGGGCTATCTTCCCCACTCTGGTGTGTCCAGGTTAGGGTGAGGTGGTGTGGGTGGAACCCACTAGTGATACAGAGGAGAACCCACTGGTCCGTGTGAGGGGACATGGAGGAGGAGTTGGGGCACAGAGGGGGGTGCTAGTAGGGGCAGGAGGAGATGCAATACCATCTATCTCATGACATTTACATTTTAGTAATTTAGCAGACACTCTTATCCAGAGCGATTTACAGGATAAATTAGGATTAAGTGCTTTGCTCAAGGGCACAACAGTATATTTTTTGTTGGCTCAGGGATTCAAACCGGCAACCTTTCGGTTACTGGCCCAATGCTCTTAACCACTAGGCTACCTGCCGCTCATTAGAAATATGTCAGATTTTGACATTTAACCATAGTAGTTATACTGCATGTCATATTTCACTATTTCGACATATTCAGGCCATGTTGGTAATGCAGTTGTGGCAAAATAACACACTCATGGTTCTGTAAATGATGCAGGACTTTGTAACGTGCACCCCACTGGAGAAACGCTGGGAGAAACCTTCTCTTTCGCATGAGGGGTTTGCACATAATCATTTCACGTTCCCTCTTTGCCTTGTTCTGTGGTGAGTTTCAATTCCCTGCAAAGATCAATAGAATCCACAATGCATTGTGCCGGGGTGATTATATCTGGATCTGTCACGAAACCACTCAGGCAAAAAGATGAACTGAAAGGAAATTTCCATGTGGCTAGAATTTTTTTAGATTTGAGCTTGGTTAGTCTTCTTTATGGTGATGCATAGCCCACTAGTTTAAATTGAATTGCCTCCCTGCTAACCATTTGGGTTCAAACAAATTCTCAAAGGATACAAATGAGAGACAATTACAACAATGACAACAACAACAACAATACCAACAAAGACAGAAAAAATGACGAGAAACTCTAATGAGTTACAATAAGACATTCCAAGAATAAAGGCAGATGTGTTCATTTCTTATCAGAGCAAGTTCTTAGACTTTAATGCTTAATCCTATGGTCATTACCATGCCAAGCAACAGCCATATGAGTTGTCAAGATAGCACAAACAGATTTGGAAACCATGCAAATGTGTTTCTGTCTTACCCAGGACAATGAGCTTTGTGCTGTCCCCTCGCTCTCACCTTTAACCTCTCTGCCGCTACCATCCTTAACGGGGCTGAGTGAGGGTGCAGCCAGTGAATGCTTCCTTATCAAGGTAACAAAACAAAACGAAAACAGCAAGACCTTCAGTTCAAAGGCATTTGCCCCAAAGCTTGCCCATGATGTTGAGGTGTATTTGGAGATGTTCACAGTATTTTATTAAAGTCAAAATGAGAGAGTTGGAGTGACTTTCTCCCTGACTAATGAGATTTTGTCCTCTTATCTTGACAAACAAACAACTCATGACTCTACACACTTCTGAAAGTAATTAGATCATTAGTGTTGTCAACAGGAGTCTTGTTATTGCAAGAATGGAAGTCAAAACAGAAAGGCAGAATTTATGCAATTAGGTAAATCTATATGCACTGTAATATGCTTAGGGATATTGTATAATAAGTATTAATTATGACACTGAATGTGCTGAAACGTCATAAACATAAAAAATGTATTTGTGAGATTATTTGCATCCTAGTATGATTGGAAGACACTAACCTGGTATTGGGCCTGCTATCAACAGAAGCCCGCACAGGTCCAGGTTATTTGTCATGCGTTTGTTTCTCATTACAAACTCCAGTGGTGAAAGGACTGTTCGAACAGTGACTTTGAATGTCAAGCTTCCCTCCAACGACAACGAGACGTCAGCTTGTTTTTTGCTGCTTAATTATGTTCCAATGTTCATTAATAGGCCCAGGCTCCAAAACAAGACGAATCTCAGCGCCTGTTACGTCAGAGACCACACGAGTCTATGTCTTACAGGCAAATAGGCCTCGCTCTTGATGTCTGCACAAACCGCAATGCAACAGCAAGCAAAAGGCAGTCTACAGTCACAAGCAACGCCAAAACCATTCAGTCTCTTTCGCAATGATAAGGTGCTCATTGGACAGAATGTCAGCTAGCTAATTACTTACCAACAAAGTGGTTACTGTGTGAAGAATACAATGTCAAGGTTTGAGATTCTATCTCATTTCAAATGAATTTGTTTACTTTGAAAAGAACTAGCAAGCCATCATTAAAGCTGCAATTAGTTTCAAGTACAAAAAGTTTAGTTTATTTTATAATTCTGAACGTTTTTGTAGAAGTGTGTAGAAGAGCAGTCCTTGTATGGTTGACATATATTCTGATGAATAGTGCAGTATGTCATACCGCATGTTTAGGATACTTTCGGATATGAGGGGTGCGACTCACCGTCATCAATGTTTAGGTAAATCGTTTAAAAAAGACGCTCCGAGTTACTTTGACTCCGCTGTCCACCCAGTATGAACCACAGCTTTGACCTCACCCAAAAGTTGACCCCCAAACCCGTACCACTCACAGCCAGAAGCAGTTTGACTGAAAAGGAGACAAACAGCCTAACCCTCTTATAGCCCCTTTCACTGGATTAAATATGTTCTGAATTGTCATAAACAAGAGAAGTGGGGACTGACCTACTCTGTGCACCTCAACAGAAACATTAGCATAACATTTGGCAACCGTTTCTGACATGTATTAGTAAACTGCCGTTTCCATCCATCTCTCACTGATCTTTACTCCCGTTGAAAGTATGTAAATAATTTACAGCAATCTAATGGAACTTTAAGGTCATATTGATTAGGTACTTAAGGTATTATATTTTCAGCTGTCTGTTTCCCTCTGCATTTAGATATCCTCTTGATTTACTCCTATTCAAAAAAAGACAATGTACAACTTGGCCTCAAGCATCAGGTGAAAAGTTTAAACAACGACAACAATCAACCACTCACACAGAGTTCTGTTAAAAACAACATTATTTGTTTATTTTTTTTTCTCCCTCTGATATATTTTCTTTTCTTTTTTTTTAAACTCCACTTCTATAGATTTGGAGAGAAAAAATTGTCCACTCACATAGATATGACAGAAACAGAGACAGAACGGAGATCAAATGAACCAAAAGAGTCATCCTAATCAACATCGCTTCACTGCACAGAAAATATGTCAAGATGGAAGACGATGCTGCTTGTGTTCCTTTGCTTTGTTCAGTAAGTTATATCGATGCAATCTTGAAAAGTCAACACAGACAGAAATAATAATGTTGAGGTCCTGGGGTAGATTGAAACCAACATGCCTGCCATGTGAAGGTCAGATAATCCACACACACACACACACACACACACACGGACACACACATTCACAAATCAATAACACAGATTTACCAGGGTGGGAACCTGGCCTACAGAGAGGTGGCAAGGCAGCAGGCAGCGGGATTGGCATAGAGGGGGGGGGGGGGGGCACAGGTGCCAGGTGTTCTCCACAGAGAGGGAAAGGAGATGGAGAAGGACGTGGGCCAGAGGGGCAACGAGAGAGAGAGAGATGGGCATGACATCTCCATAAGATGTCTGCAAACACTAACCAAGCATTCTAGAGTAGACTCATCCACTTGATTGCATTGGACACCTAAGACACCCTAATATTTGTTATTAGTTCTCGCACTGATAAAGATGACATTTGTCTTTGTGCATTGTTATTACCTGATTGTCATTTTTCCCCCAGAAGTTTCAAAATGGCTCTGGTGAAACAACACTGTCATGACAACCCAATCGTATATTGTGTCATAAATTCAAATCTATACATCTCACATTAATAGGACAGTCTCAGACAGTTTGCGACTTAATCACACCGTACAGGTTCTCTCCAATTTTATCATATGAACACACGCCAGAACATCACTTGATGCTGTCATTCGACAAGAAAGAAATATAGTTCCATTGTCAGTTTTCGCCACGGCAACCAATATTTACCCAGCTGATTGACTGGCCAAATGGCAGGTTTGTGGTGGTGACTCACAAAGGCCAAGTAATGGGGCACTCAGCATTGGAGATGTTAGGCAGGCTTCTAATTTATTTATGTATTACCTTTATTTAACTAGGCAAGTCAGTTAAGAACACATTTTATTTTCAATGACAGCCTAGGAACAGTGGGTTAACTGCCTTGTTCAGGGGCAGAACAACAGATTTTTACCTTGTCAGCTGAGGGATTCAATCTTGCAACCTTTTGGTTACTAGTTCAACACCCTAACCACTAGGCTACCTGCCACCCCATGACTAAGGAGGCTGGCTGGTGGGCGCCTCCATTGTTGCCTGGTAGTGTGCAAACTCTCTGTTATTCCAGCTGTGGATGGACTAACACTGGTACACTGTTAATTATCCACTAGCTACATTCTTAGAGAGGAGAGGGTGGTTGACAAGCAACCAGCAGCTGTAGTGCCGGCCTGTCTGTGTGGATGGAGGTGGGAGTAAGTGACTGCTGCTCTTGCCTATGTGGCTCACAAGTGTTACTTTAACCCACTATCCACACAAACAAATAATGTCAATGTTTTACATGAATAATAATATATCCTAATTGGAATTCAGAATAGAAACAATAAACTAACAAAATATCCACCTATCTAAATAATCGTATCTTTTTGCTCAATCAATTCTGTCCTTGTCTGTCTATCAATTCAACTACTACCAACTTTACTATATAACCTAGCTACCTCATTCAACTTCCAAGCTTAGCCCTCAGTGAGTCAAGGCAAATATCACTTCCTCTGCTTTGGCAACATGTAGTCAGCATGTTTATCTAATAATGACCTATTTCCATCATGTAGCTCACCTCAGTCCAGCATGTTGTGTATCGATGCACTCATTAGTACAGCTAATGGAAATCTACTGGAGCTTAAATACACTCGCAACGTTGACTCTGCTCATAAGAATTGAACAGGCCTTTAGAATAGCTGGTGAACTATAGATCATTAGGATAACACATTGTTATCTAACTAGTGGGCTATTGTGTGAAGGACAACAGCTGGAGAGACCTGGCTGGTACTAAGGACATCATTTATATATCAATGAGTCTGTCCCTCAATAAGACACATCTTCTTGTGTATAACCGATACATAGTACCGGTACTGAAAATCTGACATATTTCTGATAATTTATCATGTTAGTTGAATATTGACCAAATACTATCATGGCTACGGTTCTATTCCCCTTTATCTCGTCTTGTTCTATTGTACATCCTATCGTTCTAGACTCTACTCCTACTAAAGAGTCGGCTGTGTTTGTCAGACATAAGCCTCTAGATACACAGTATCGATAGGTACTGACATTTCCAAAAATTAACATTTGGTATCAATCTTTTAATTGAGTACAGTAATAAAATATAATGTACTAGAAGGTGCCATTATACAGACAATTGTTAGACATCTCATTATCAGAAATAACAAAAATGTGCCTTGACTAGCTACTCTTTCAACTGACATGAAAGTAAGACGAATGACTCATTCTTCATTGTATGTTCTCTAAACACATAGTTTACCTTAGTTGACAATATAGCTCGGCCAAATCGTTTCGGAGATGGGGAGAAAATCAATGTGCAATTAGGGGTGTCTTGTATCAAGGCATGATAAATTATGCTCTTTATTCTAAGGCCTTGCTATAGACACTTGACAATTCTGTCTTTGGGCCCTTGTAAAGTGACCCTGGGGAGAAATTGCTCTAATTTCATGCGATCCAGTCCAATGTATCGATTAACCATTGCATTTGGAACTGAAAGTGTGTTGAGGAAGTGTTCGATGTGGGAATATAGTGGTTATAGTGATTCAGGATCTAACACAAAAATGAGTACATTCAAATGGTGACTGGTTGTATAGTTATCTAGCTTCTACTGCTACTCTACCACTGTATTTTCATATATTACTAGACTTGTCACTCATAAATAAATAAAAACACACCACCCAAATATGGTTATAATTTTCTTCAAAACATTTAAATAATCTAATATATAAATGAAGCAAGTTCGTTTATATTATGTACATCAACATAAGCCAAAAAGTGCTGCTTAGCAATGCTCGAGTGGTGCCCGTAGAATTAGTATCCCCCCCCCCACCACATGTGAATGCACCACTTACGACCATTGGAATCACACAGTATGTCTCTGTGCTGTAATTACAGGTCAAGCTACATGACACCACACCATCTCATTAAAGTGTAAAGCGCTCGCTTGATAGGCTAGCAGATCAGGAGGGACGACGCAGCGGTCATTTTAGGAATGCTATCTAAGCTGCTATCCTATCAAGTGTCTTCCCTGTCTTTTCTCGTTCTCTCCCATGGAGAGTTCACTGTCTGGTCAGAGTCATCCCATCTCCCTCTGCCTCAGAGCTTTGTCCCCACCAGTCTGGGCTTCTTCCCACTGTCCATCAAGGAAGTGCATTTGCTGCATCCTTCCTTTTCCCATTTCCAGTCCTCTGCACCACACAGAGTCTGATTAACTTTCACATTTAACTCACGGAGACACTCAAACTCATTTGGGGTTATTACAAATGCCCACCATACATATCGCCCTCCATTGCATGAACTTAAAAGCACATCTCCCAGCCTTTCCCCCAGCCTAAAGCCCAAACACAAGATACAGCTTTTTTTTTTTCAAAGTCCCCCCAAAACGAACATTTACATGCTTTTTTTCAAACCCACATTGAGAAACATGACAGTATGTTTTTGTTATTTTTTTGTTGTTATTTTCTTTTAGTTTTTTCTTCAAGGACAGAGTATGTACATACAGAAGTTTATTCCACTGATAAAATTGAGCTGGGTGCTGACATGAGACAGAATATGTGAAAGAGAGAAGACAGACAGAAAGACAGCGTGAGTGAGAGAAAACGACAAAGAAGGAAAAACAGAATCACTGACCAAAACAACCTGCTCTTGTGCTTGAAAATCGATACCAATCAATGTCCTGTGAGTCTGAGCAAAACATGATGAACACAAGTGGGTCTGTTTGTTGCCCTTCAGACATACCAGTGACTGACTACATTGCATAGAGCAACGGGCATCAACAGAACACGTCTCACACTATATTCAGTGAGACAAACAGGTTTTCATTGACTAGCCTCCTGCTAAAGGGGACATTCACTCTGGCTAGGGCTTCACATCTCGTCATATATTAGCACACTTCATACAATAGTATTACTAAAACAGTTCCATTCTTGAATAGATTGTTAGGGGCGCCCTTATATATCATAGCACAGATTAACCCGATTGGATGCCTCTCCTATATCTTAGTTAGCAGGTTGGTTAAAATGAAATCAAACAAAAAAAGATGACAGCTATTCGCAGAATACTGAATACGGATGCTGCATATTCCTGTAAGGTCACAGGAATTGTGGGTAGTCAGCTAGTTGCTAGTGTGAGCCAACCTCTCCATTCAGGTTGGATCACTATGGGGAAGTTTGCATATAGACATAGACACAGCAGGACATGACAGAGAGACAGCGGATGGGTAGTTGGGGTGTCATCGAGCCTCATAGCACATGTCTCAGTGGTTGATCTGTGCAGGTAAAGTGGCTGGATAATTGAACCCTGGGGGGGGTTCAATCAGGGCCCAGGTGTGGTGGTTTGTGAGGACGCGCCGCGTCTGCTTTACAGGGACGAGGGTGTCCTTGAGGAGGATGCTGTCAGGGCCAGGATTGAACGTGATTTATGGGGCCTGTCCATGGCTGGCGGGAAGGACACCGGGGGAAGTGGAGAGTGTAGGACCTGTCGCTTATCCAGCCATAGGTAATGGCTAATTACATCTTTATCTCCTGGTGCGCCTGTCCTGCCATACAGGGGCTGACTGACTTACAGGGACGCTGCTTTACATACATCGCTTTAAGTCATTTATCCATGGAGCTGGTCTGTCTGGAGAGTGACACGCTATGGAAGCTGGTTGAATATATGTAATGTGTGTAACATGTATTATACAGTTAACAGCATGAAAACAAAGGTTTTAATACAGACACGTTTACAAACGATATTACGTTTCATTGACTGTGGACTCTTTTGGATGAAAAGACTCCCTCGGGATCAACTTCCATGTGTTTTTAAAATCCTTGTCAAAAAGAGCACAACTTGAAAACCTGACAACTTCGTCTTTTGTCGTCGTCGTTCAGTTCAACGTGTGTCGATTTCTCCGAGGGATTAAGTACAAAATATGTTTTAGCACACACGGCTCGTCATGAGCTCTGGAGTAGTATGTGTTCTTTTTTTTTTTCTCACATGGAATTACTTTTCATATTTATTTAAATACTTATTAACATCATCAGTATTATTATCAACACCAAAAAAGTTATAGCAGTTTAACCTTGCAGAGTAAAACGGACACAGTGCAGGGGAGGAGGGGGAGTGGGAGGGAGGTTTCACGACAGGAACATCTCTAACCGGTACATGCTATCAACAAGCGACAAGGAAGGAGGATGACTGGTCAACACCTTCAAAGCAGGAGACACGATTGTTATTTCTACAGTCGCTTCCTGGTTATGAAAACTGTAATAGAGGCTGATGGATAATGTCATTTTGCTGGATATTTTTTTGAGGATATTTTATTAGGATCCACATTAGCCACTGCCAATGGGAGGGTTGGATGTGGATAGACTGCCTCTAGTAACGGCATGGCTTCTGTACTGCATTATATTTACACACAAGACAGAGCACAAACCACCTTAACGATGAGGGGGGGGGCTTCTCACATGCTTCGTCTTGGTTGCGATCCTAAAAGGATGCACTAGAAGGGCAAAGACTATATAGAACCCCCCACTGCCCGCCCTTCATGTGTGTTTTGACATCAATCGTAGCAGCCGCGTCCTATACACTGCCACACGGTTAAAAACAAAATAAAACGGTACTTGTGTGATCATAGGGTCAAATGTCACAGGGCCAACGGGCCAATGGACAGCTTTCAACAAGGTCACGTGACCCTCATCATAATAACTCATCATTGTTATTATAGAGTAGTTCCAACCATAAATAGGAGTGTTGTTACTCCTAGTTTTCAAATGTCTATGAGACCAACAGTAGTGTAGATCAGTCATCATTTAGATTTATAATAGTATTATTCTGGTGTTAAATATCTGTTTTCATCATCATCATCATCATCATCATCATCATCATCACAATTATCATTCTTAATAAACACAGACATCATAGACATCACCAATGTGACCCTCATTGGAAACAGCATGAAGTGGTGATAGTGGCAATAATGGTGATAGTGGCAATATAGGTAGCAAGGGGGAGGTAGTGGGGTGAGGAATAGGGGGGAGTTGGTGTGGGTGTGAGATGTGATGCGTCAATGGCTCCTGGAAGAATGCATATCATTTTTGTTTCACAGTGATGGGTTCGTAATTAAAGAAATTCCTTCTTCCTTCCGCAGGTGGTACGGGACTTCCAGGAAAAGCTCTTAGACCTTCATCAGGAGAGAGACAGAGAGGCAAAGCCAGAAGCCGACGCCCGCACTCACCCCCACGTTGACGGCCACGCCTCGCCCGTACACGGCTCCCGGCCCTGAGAGAAGGACAGGCACCGGAAGGAGAGAGGAAAGCGAGGGAGGAAAGAGTGGAGAAGAATTTGTAAGGGGAAAAGGAAACAACCGGAGAAAACGTAAGCTACAAGTAAAAAGAGGTCAAACATTTTGGGATAGAAATTAAGTCTGAGTGCAATGACAGGGACAGAGAGTAAAACCATCCCCGAAGCGATCTGATATTAGTCAGAGTGGTGTGATTTTCAGTCTGTGTCCCATTCGTATAGACAGTTCAGACCCAGCTTGTTATAATGATGGAAGATTGATGATGAACGATTTATAATGATGAATATTAGGTAAAAGAGGAGAGGAGAAGGACAAATGATGGGAGAGATAAGACACAGAGGCAGGCGGAGTGGAGGGAATGGAGCAAGGCGGAATGGAGGGAATGGAGCAAGGCGGAGTGGAGGGAATGGAGCAAGGCGGAGTGGAGGGAATGGAGCAAGGCGGAGTGGAGGGAATGGAGCAAGGCGGAGTGGAGGGAATGGAGCAAGGCGGAGTGGAGGGAATGGAGCAAGGCGGAGTGGAGGGAATGGAGCAAGGCGGAGTGGAGGGAATGGAGCAAGGCGGAATGGAGGGAATGGAGCAAGGCGGAGTGGAGGGAATGGAGCAAGGCGGAGTGGAGGGAATGGAGCAAGGCGGAGTGGAGGGAATGGAGCAAGGCGGAGTGGAGGGAATGGAGCAAGGCGGAGTGGAGGGAATGGAGCAAGGCGGAATGGAGGGAATGGAGCAAGGCGGAGTGGAGGGAATGGAGCAAGGCGGAGTGGAGGGAATGGAGCAAGGCGGAGTGGAGGGAATGGAGCAAGGCGGAGTGGAGGGAATGGAGCAAGGCGGAATGGAGGGAATGGAGCAAGGCGGAATGGAGGGAATGGAGCAAGGCAGAGTGGAGGGAATGGAGCAAGGCGGAGTGGATGGAATGGAGCAAGGCGGAGTGGAGGGAATGGAGCAAGGCGGAGCAGAAGGATGTATGAGACTGACTGGCTGGGGGTGAGTCATTGGAGGGAGACTTGCCGAGAGAACAGCAGAATGAGGGAATAAAAGAGGAGAAAAGGAGGAGATGAAGGGGCTCACTTAAGATGGCAGAGTGTGGAAGGCGGGAGAGAGGGTGGGATAGAGGGAGAGAGAGAACACAGTGTTGGAAATCGCTCATTGGGGAGGGCTAATGCGAGACGGGAGGAGCGAGAAGGAGAGAAACGACAACTTCCTGGGGTAGCAGAACAGGACAGAACAGAGGGAGAAATGGAGGAGAAAAGCTATTTGGTGTAATGGGGTGGCGAATAAAGAGATGGAAAGACGGAAGGAGGGATTGGGGAAGGAGGGAGGGGGATTAGGAGATCCAACACCGCGAGCAGGGAAAGGAAGAGAGATGGGGATGGGGCAATGCAGTGTGTGACTAGGTGTATGTTTGCATTGGTTTGCTTCTCTATGTATGTGTGCATGCACATTTGACTACTTGTGTGATTGAGTGAAGTAGAATGAGCTTAGACACATGTATGGACGTCTGTGTGTGTATGCATCACAGGAGGCTGCTGAGGGGAGGACAGCTCATAATAATGTCCGGAATGGAGCAAATGGAATGGCATCAAACACCTGCAAACCATGTGTTTGATGTATTTGAACCCATTCCACTCAGTCTTCTCCAATTATTACCACAAGCCCGTCCTCCCCAATTCAGGTGCCACCAACCTCCTGTGGTATGCATGCATGAGTGTATGTTTGCATGTGGCTAGCTGTGTGTACGTATGCATGCTTAAGTATGTGTGTGTGTTTGTGTGAATGCATTAAGAGACTCACGGAAGAGCAGCATGCTGGCGTTGGAGGCTCCCAGCCTGTTGGAGGCAAAACAGGTGTAGTTGCCAAAGTGTTTGTCCGTCACGTTGGTGAAGAGCAGCAGTGAGCGCGTCTTCTCGTTCTTGATCCTCAGAGTATTGTCGTTCTCTACCGGCCTGAGAGAGAGAGAGAGAGAGAGAGAGAGAGAGAGAGAGAGAGAGAGAGAGAGAGAGAGAGAGAGAGAGAGAGAGAGAGAGAGAGAGAGAGAGAGAGAGAGAGAGAGAGAGAGAGAGAGAGAGAGAGAGAGAGAGAGAGAGAGAGAGAGAGAGAGAGAGAGAGAGAGAGAGAGAGAGAGAGAGAGAGAGAGAGAGAGAGAGAGAGAGAGAGAGAGAGAGAGAGAGAGAGAGAGAGAGAGAGAGAGAGAGAGAGTGGGAGAGCGACAGACGGAGAGACCTCCTCTCTGTCACTACCTCACCTGACAATTCTAATAGTCAAAATCTAACAGCAATTAAATCTAAAATACTCTCTGGTGTGCCCTAATAGAGTGTGTTCTCTCTCTCTCTCTTTTTACCATATTACTCATTACAATCCAATCCTTTGCCATCGAGAGAGACAGAGAGAGAATATTAAATCACACCTCTTAGCGGGAAATGGTTACTATATTCTCCCCAGAGATCTCAGAAAAACACATTCCCCCTCCACTCTGTCACTACCTTACCTGACAATTCCAATAAAAATCTAACAGCACTTAAACCTACAATACTTCCTGGTGTGCCCCATTGGATGTGTTAGTAATAAAGGAAAAAAATCTACCTAACCTATTAAATCAAATCAAATGTTATTTATCACATGCGCCAAATACAACAGGCCTTACCATGAAATGCTTACTTACAAGCCCTTAACCAACAATGCAGTTTAAAGAAAATATTTTACTAGGCAATTTGTACATTAGGGTAGGTGTAAAGTGACTATGCATAGATAATAAACAGCGAGTAGCAGCAGTGTGTGGGGGATCAAAGCAAATAGTACGGGTAGCTATTTGATTAGTTGTTTGGCAGACTTATGGCTTGGGGGTAGAAGCTGTTAAGGAGCCTTTTGGACCTAGACTTGGTGCTGCGTTAGTCTTTGTTAATTTTTCGGGGCTTCCTCCGACACCGCCTAGTATATAGGTCCTGGATGGCAGGAAGTTTGGCCCCAGCAGTTTTTATACAAGGTGGTGATGCAACCTACATGTTGACCAGTTTGAAGTTCTTGCTCATATCGGTTATGGAGAGCGTGATCACACAGTCGTCCTGAACAGCTGGTGCTCTAATGCATGCTTCACTGTTGCTTGCCTCGATGTGAGCATAGAAGGCCCGTCTGGTAGGCTCGCACCACATCCGACGAGCATCAGAGCCGGTGTAGTAGGATTAAATCTTTGTCCTGTATTGAATCTTTGCCTGTTTCATGGTTCGTCTGAGGGCATAGCGGGATTTCTTATAAGCATCCAGCAGCTCTAGCCTTTAGCTCAGTGCGGATGTTGCCTGTAATCTATTCATTTTGGTTGGGGTATGTACGTATGGTCACTGTGGGGTCGACATCATCGATGCACTTATTGATGAAGCCGGTGACTGAGGTGGTGTACTCCTCAATGCCACTGGATGAATCCTGGAACATATTCCAGCCTGTGCTAGCAAAACTGTCCTATTAGAGAAAAGTGAAGGAAAAGGAGGAGGTATTTTTCTTACCTCCGGTCATCTCTGTACCACTCAAAGGAGGCCGTGGGTACTGCCATGGCCTCACAGCGCAAAATGGCTGTTTTGCCCAGCTGGGCTGGCATGTTCTTCACGTCTGTGATCATGGGAGGGTCTGAACAAGGGAGAAGAGAGAAATCTTTAACATATGTACACAACGATAGTGATTAAAAGTTAAGCTCAGACAAAGAAAGGCTCAGTTACCTTCAAGGTCGAGAAAGGTTGAGGTTGATAAATACACGTCATATACATTTCTTAAGACATACACTACCGACCAAAGGTTTTAGAACACCTACTCATTCAAGGGTTTTTCTTATTTTCTAAATATTTTCTACATTGTAGAATAACAGTGAAGACATCAAAACTATGAAATAACACATATGGAATCATGTAACCATATATATTTGATATTTCAGACTCTTCAAAGTAGCCACCATTTGCCTTGATGACAGCTTTGCACACTCTTGGCATTCTCTCAACCAGCTTCATGAGGTAGTCAGGTGTGCCTTATTAAAGTGAATTTATTTACTTCTTAATGTGTTTGAGCCAATCAGTTGTGTTGTGACAAGGTAGGGGGGGGGATAAAGAAGATATCCTTATTTGGTAAAAGACCAAGTCCATATTATGGCAAGAACAGCTCAAATAAGCAAAGAGAAATGACAGTCTATCATTCATTTAAGACAGGGGTGTCAAAGTCAAATGGACGGAGGGCCAAATAAAAATTTAGCTACAAGCCGAGGGCCGGACTGTTCGAATGTTCATTGAAAAATGTTTAAATGACGCATATAGTCTAGTGAACCTAATTGAACCTACTGAAAACCTAACAAATATATTCCAATATGATCAGATAAATAAAGCAATATTTTCTTATGGCTCTGTCAGTAATCTTTAATTTTCAACAGACACAAAAGACAAATTTCCTTTATATAAAAATCCCCATAACATGAACATTAAATGAAAGAAACCGGTATTCAAGGCACCATCAGTAGCCTATATTTTCTATTTTAGCAAAAGTGGGCTAAATTTACTTCAAAGAAAAAACAATAATAGCAATTTTCTATCATCCACTCAACTGAAATATTTTTAAAATATAATTGGATTGAAATACAATAAAATAAAGTGCAAAAATCTATTAATCAAAAACAACACTTTGTTTAAGGAGAAGTAACATGCAGTGAAAACAAATATTAAACTTTAACTTTTAAACTTGAACTGAGTAAAAACTCTAAATATGTGATTGCACAGTAATGTTCACTTGTTTGAGGTTGAGGGTGATACTTGGTGGTGTCCCATCTTTTCCACAAGTTCATCAATGTTCGGGGTAAGGCTCTGAGCTGAGGAAATCCTCAGAATTGAGTGGAGGTGTTCAGCAGTAAGTCGACTTCTGTGTGATGTTTTGTTCAAGTTCATCAAAGAAAACAGTTGTTCACACAGGTATGTGCTGCCAAACATAGACAACGTTTGAGCAGCCTGGATGCGCAGCTGGGGCATTGTGTCGGGAGGAAACGGGCGAACTCCGCAGCACCCACTGCCGCATATTTTGCCCTCAGTGCATCATTGCATTGGAGGTCAATCAACTCCATTTGGAGGTTTGGTGGTGAGCTTTCCACGTCAACAGCAAATGGGTTACCGAGCAGTTCCAACCTGCTTTTTGTGCTTCAAAGTCAGCAAATCGGCGTCGAAAGTCAGCGGCAAGCATACCTATTTTATCAGCCAACTGTGCGCTCGGGGAACGCACTGGTAGAGAGCTTCTCTTTCATGGTCTGGCAGCTGGGAAAGTGGCTCAAATTTTCTTTCCGCATCTGCGTCTCCCACAGAGTCAGTTTGGTTTTAAATGCCTTCACTGTACTGTACATATCAGAGATGACACGATCCCGACCCTGCAGCTGCAAGTTCATTGCATTCAGATGACTCGTAATGTCACACAGAAAAGCCATTTCACACAGAAACATTTCGTCTCGGAGTTGTGTTGTGTCTTTCCCTTTGCTGTCCAAGAACAGACAAATCTCCTCACGAAGCTCGAAACATCTTTGAAGCACCTTTCCCTGGCTTAGCCATCGCACCTCTGTGTGATAAGGCAAATCACCATGCTCCGTTTCTAACTCCGTCAGAAATGCCTTGAACTGGCGGTGATTCAAACCTTTGGCTCTGATAAAGTTAACTGTGCGCGTGATGATGCTCATTACATGCTCCATTTTCAAGGCTTTACCGCACAACGCTTCCTGGTGTATGATACAATGATAAGCTGTCAGCTCACCTGTCGCGTTTTCCTCTTGCATCTTTTCCCGTATCTTCGCCACCAGTCCGCTCCTGTGTCCACACATCGCAGGTGCTCCGTCGGTTGTCAAACCCACAAGTTTTTCCCAAGGCAGCTCCATCTCATTTACACATCTTGACACCTCTTCATACAAATCATGCCCCGTAGTTGTGCCATGCATAGGACGTAAAGCCAAAAACTCCTCTGTCACGCTTAGGCTGGAGTCCACTCCGCGGATGAAAATTGACAACTGGGCAATGTCAGAAATGTCGGTGCTCTCATCCACAGCCAAGGAATATGCAATGAAATCTTTTCCCTTTTTCACAAGCTGCTCTTTTAGATTGATGGACAACTGGTCTACTCTCTCGGCAATGGTGTTTCTGCTCAGACTCACATTTAAAAAGAGTTGCCTTTTTCTGGGCAAACTTCGTCACAAACTTTAATCATGCAGTTTTTGATGAAATCCCCTCCGTAAATGGCCGGGCTGATTTAGCGATCTCTTCTGCCAAAATAAAACTGGCCTTGACAGCAGCCTGGCCTTGTGATTTGGCTTTTTTGAACAGAGCCTGTCGAGATTTGAGGCCTCGCTTTAATTCCTCTGCCTTTGTAGCCTTTGTTCCATGTCCATATTCTTGTTTTTGTCCGCGTGTTTCGTTTCATAATGTCGCCTCAGATTATACTCTTTCAGTACCGCCACACTTTCTCCACACAGAAGACACACAGGTTTTCCAGCTACCTCCGTGAACAAATACTCCGACTCCCACCTTGTTTGAAACCCCGGTTCTCAGTGTCCACCTTCCGTTTTGCCATTTTTGATGGGTATCTGAAAGTTAATTTTACTGTGATGCTGACAACTGCTGTGCCAATAAATATTGAAATGAAGCAGCCTACTGCTCGGTGCGCCACCGTTGCATTGTGGGAAATGTAGTATTGGTGCGTGTAAAAGATCTGCGGCTGCCGGCTTGCTGCGGTCTGCGGGCCGGTTCTAATAATAAATCAAGATCATCCCAGGGGCCGTAAAAACCTTCTCGCGGGCCGGATGTGGCCCGCGGGCCTTGACTCTGACATATGTGATTTAAGACATGACGATCAGCCAATACAAAAAATGTCAAGAACTTTGAAAGTTTCAAATACAGTAGCAAAAAAACCATCAAGCGCTATGATGAAACTGGCTCTCATGAGGACCGCCACAAGAATGGAAGGCCCAGAGTTACCTTTGCTGCAGAGGATATGCTTATTATTAGAGATTGCAACCCAAATAAAATTCAAGTAACAGACACATCTCAACATCAAACGTTTAGAGGAGACTGTTTTTAATTTAATTTTATTTCACCTTTATTTAACCAGGTAGGCTAGTTGAGAACAAGTTCTCATTTAAAACTGCAGCCTGGCCAAGATAAAGCAAAGCAGTGCGACACAAACAACAACACAGAGTTACACATGGAATAAACAAACATACAGTCAATAATACAATAGAACAAGTCAATATACAGTGTGTGCAAATGAGGTACGATAAGGGAGGTAAGGCACAAATAGGCATAGGGGCAAAATAATTACAATATAGATATTAAACACTGGAGTGATAGATGTGCAGAAGATGAGTGTGCAAGTACAGCTACTGGGGTGCAAAGGAACAAAAATAAATAAATAACAGTATGGGGATGAGGTAGTTGGATGGGCTATTTACAGATGGGCTGTGTACAGGTGCGGTGACCTGTGAGCTGCCTCTGACAGCTGGTGCTTAAAGTTAGTGAGGGAGATATGCGTCTCTAGCTTCAGTGATTTTTGCAGTTCGTTGCAGTCATTGGCAGCAGAGAACTGGGAGGAAAGGCAGCCAAAGGAGGAATTGGCTTTGGGGGTGACCAGTGAAATATAGCTGCTGGAGCGCGTGCTACGGGTGGGTGCTGCTATGGTGACCAGTGAGCTGAGATAAGGCGGGGCTTTACCTAGCAAAGACTTATAGATGACCTGGAGCCAGTGGGTTTGGTGATGAATATTAAGCGAGGGCCAGTCAACAAGAGCATACAGGTCGCAGTGGTGGGTAGTATATGGGGCTTTGGTGACAAAACGGATGGCACCGTGATAAACTGCATCCAATTTGCTGAGAAGAGTGTTGGAGGCTATTTTGTTTTTATATTGCCGAAGTCAAGGATCGGTAGGATGGTCAGTTTTACAAGGATATGTTTGGCAGCATGAGTGAAGAATGCTTTGTTTTGAAATAGGAAGCCAATTTGAGATTTAATTTTGGATTGAGATCTGAGTCTGTGAGTCTGGAATGAGAGTTTACAGTCTAACCAGACACCTAGGTATTTGTAGTTGTCCACATCTTCTAAGTCAGAACCGTCCAGAGTAGTGATGCTGGACGGGCGGTGGGTGTGGGCGGCGATCGGTTGAAGAGCATGCATTTAGTTTTACTTGCATATATGAGCAGATGGACGTCACGGAAGGAGAGTTGTATGGCATTGAAGTTCATCTGGAGGTTAGTTAACACAGTGTCCAAAGAAGGGCCAGATGTATACAGAATGGTGTTGTCTGCATAGAGGTGGATCAGAGAATCACCCGCAGCAAGAGCGACATCATTGATGTATACATAGAAAAGAGTCGGCCTGAGAATTGAACCCTGTGGCACCCCCATAGAGACTGCCAGAGGTCCAGACAACAGGCCCTCTGATTTGACACACTGAACTCTGTCTGAGAAGTAGTTTGTGAAGCAGGCGAGGCAGTCATTTCAGAAACCAAGGCTGTTGAGTCTGCCGATAAGAATGTGGTGACTGACAGTCGAAAGCCTTGGCCAGGTCGATGAATACAGCTGCACAGTATTGTCTCTTACCAATGGCGGTTTGGATATCGTTTAGGACCTTGAGCGTGGCTGAGATGCACCCATGGCCAGCTCTGAAAACCAGATTGAAATGGGATTCGAAATGGTCGGTGATCTGTTTGTTAACCTGGCTCCCGAAGACCTTACAAAGGCAGGGTAGGATAGATATAGGTCTGTAGCAGTTTGGGTCTAGAGTGTCTCCCCTTTGAAGAGGGGGAAGACCGCGGCAGCTTTCCAATCATTGGGATCTCAGACAAGGGTTGCAACAATTTTGGCAGATCATTTTAGAAAGAGAGGGTCCAGATTGTCTAGCCCGGCTGATTTGTAGGGGTCCAGATTTTGCAGCTCTCTCAGAATGTCAGCTATCTGGATTTGGGTGAAGGAGAAATGGGGAGGCTTGGGCAAGTTGCTGTGGGGGTTACAGGACTGATGACCGGGGTAGGGGTAGCCAGGTGGAAAGCATGGCCAGCCGTAGAAAAATGCTTATTGAAATTCTCAATTTATTGGTGGTGACAGCCTCAGTGCAGTGGGGAGCTGGGAGGAGGTGCTCTTCGTCTCCATGAACTTTTGGAGTTTGTGCTACAGGATGCAAAATGTCTGTTTCAAAAAGCTAGCCCTTGCTTTCCTAACTGCCTGTGTATATTGGTTCCTAACTTCCCTGAAAAGTTGCATATCGGTAGGCTATTCGACGCTAATGCAATCAGGCCTTCATGGTGAAATTGCTGCAAAGAGGCCACTACTAAAGGACACCAATAATTAGAAGAGACTTGCTTGGGCCAAGAAACATGAGCAATGGACATTAGACCGGTGGAAATTTGTCCAAATTTGAGATTTCTGGTTCCAACTGCTGTGTCTTTGTGGGACGGTGTGGGTGAATGGATGATATCCACATGTGTATTTCCCACTGTGAAACATGGAGTAGAAGGTGTTATGGTGTGGGGGTGCTTTGCTGGTGACACTGTCTGTGATTTCTTTAGAATTCAAGGCACACTTAACCAGCATGGCTACAACAGCATTCTGCAGCGATACGCCATCCCATCTGGTTTGGGCTTAGTGGGACTATCATTTGTTTTTCAACAGGACAATGACCCAACAAACCTCTAGGCTGTGTAAGGGCTATTTGACCAAGAAGGAGAGTGATGGAGTGCTGCATCAGATGACCTGGCTTCCACTATCCCCCGACCTCAAACAAATTGAGATGGTTTGGGATGAGTCGGACCACAGAGTGAAGAAACAGTAGCCAACAAGTGCTCAGCATATATGGGAACTCCTTCAATACTGTTGGAAAAGCATTCCAGGTAAAGCTGGTTGAGAGAATGCCAAGAGTGTGTCAAAGCTGTCATCAAGGCAAAGGGTGGCTATTTGAAGAATCTCAAATATAAAATATATTTCGATTTGTTTAACACTTTTTGGTTACTACATGATTCCATATGTGTTCTTTCATAGTTTTGATGTATTCACCATTATTCTACAATGTAAAACATAGTAAAAATGAGTAGGTGTTCTAAAACTTTTCAGATATTGCATTCATACATATTGATACATAACTGAATCTTACATATTCAGTGATATTTTACATACATTGAATAAAAATATAAATTCAACATGTAAAGTGATGGTCCCATGTTTCTTGAGCTCCAATTAAAAGATCCCAGAAATGTTCCATATGCACAAAAAGCTTATTTCTCTCAAATTTTGTGCACAAATTTGTTTACATCCCTGTTATTGAGCATATCTCCTTTGCCAAAATAACCCATCCACCTGACAGGTGTGGCATATCAAGAAGCTGATTAAACAGCACGATCGTTACATATGTGCACCTTGTGCTGGGGACATTAAAAGGCCTCTAAAATTTGCAGTTTGGGCATACAACACAATGGCACAGATATCTCAAGTTTTGAGCGAGCGTGAAGTTGGCACTCTGATTGCAGGAATGTCCACCAGAGTTGTTGACAAATCATCGATTGTTCATTTCTCTACCATAAATCGTTATAGAGATTTTGGAAGTATGTCCAACCGGCCTCCCAACCACAGACCATGTGTATGGCGTCGAGTAGGCGAGTGGTTTGCTGATGTCAACATCGTGAACAGAGTGCCCCATGGATGCAGTGGGGTTATGGTATGGGCAAGCATAATCTACGGACAATGAATACAATTGCATTTTATCGATTGTCAATTTGAATGCACAAAAATACCGCGACGAGATCCTGAGGCCCATTTTTTTTACGGTATCTGTAACCAGTCATGTGAAATCCATAGATTAGGGCCTAATGAAGTTATTTCCATTGACTGATTTCCTCATCTGAACTGTAACTCAGTAAAATACTTTAAATTGTTGCATGTTGATTTGATATTTTTGTTCAGTATAGTATTATCTTATGGGAGGTATACTATGTGTGGGGTGTCTGTGTCTGTGACTGTTTCTGTGTGTCTGTGTATGTGAGTGCATGCATGTGTTTTTGGTTTGTAGGGACACTCACAGTTGACAGTGACCTTGACTTTGCGTATGTCGGGCTGCGTCACTCCATTGTTGGTGATGCACTCAAACTCCTCCGCCTGATGCCGCTTGATCTCTGTTATGTCCAGGAACTCCCCCTCACTCATTAGACCATCTGATTGGACAAAGGACAGGGTCAAAGGATAGAAGCCAGAGGTTATCACAGGCTGGGATGTGCATTTGTTCAAGGTCAATTAAATAAATTAGTGTGAAAATACCAGGTTTTGCCCACTAGATGCCACTGTTGCTAATACTGCCACCACACCCTTTTATACATTTTCTGGTCTCTTGTGTTTATTAAATGTGACTCGTTTCAGGAAACTAGGCATATGTCACACGTCACTACTTCACAGGAGAGTTATTTGCATATAAACATAATTTTTGGGGGCAGAAGTGCATTCTGAAACATCTGACCTTTCATGTGCAGTAATATCAAACGTGTATGCCATCTGTAAATACGAATACAATTGTTAAATTGCGAGACTAGTTGATTTAGCCATGGAAAAAGTCAGGAACCTTCCCGCTAGCCATGATTGGCTGCGATAATGGATGGGCTGGACATGCCAAGAGATGAGTTCAGATTGGTCTGCCATGTAGCATGCTTCTGTCTATAACAAATGGCTGCTCATTATGTGTAGGTCATATATTCTAACGCAGCTTTTTAAAAAATATATCACAAATAACTGCAATAGTATTGGGCTCCACTTTCTGCAGGACAGAGTTTTGAAATCAGTGTAATGCCCGGTGGAAGCAGAGTACGATAGCTAAGGAGATTCTAAAGTTTGATTGCAAATATGCGAAGGAAGTCGAAAAGAGAACACAAGCCTGTTGTATGAAACCCCTGTCTACAGTCTACAGAAAAAAGGCAAACTCGGCTCCATCATTGATTGAATCAGATGGCTCATTCATCACAAAACCCACCGATTTTGCCAACTACTTGAAAGACTTTTCATTGGCAAGATATGCAAACGTAGGTATGACGTGCTAGCAACAAACACTAACAGTACACATACAAGCATATCTGACCAAATTATGAAAGACAAGAATTGTACTTCTGAATTCCGTAAAGTCAGTGTGGAATTCAGAAGTACAATACTTGTCTTTATTGTTGTCTATCAACAATGACAAGTTATCGGGGTCTGAAAATCTGAATGGAAAATGACTGAGGACAATAGCGGACGATAGAACACCCATGCATACCCCACAAGACATGCCACCAGAGGTCTCTTCACAGTACCCAAGTCTAGAACAGACTATGGGAGGTGCACAGTACTGCATAGAGCCATGACTACATGGAATTCCACATCAGGTAACTAATGCAAGCAGTAGAATCAGATTTTAAAAATAGGTAAAAATACACCTCATGGAACAATGGACTGTGAAGAGAGACACAAAGGTATGAACACATGCATATGCATACATTGTGATATTGGTTATGGTGGTATTAAACATTTTGTATTGTAGATATGTAGTGGTGTAATAATGTTATATGATATACTGTTTTATCATTTGTTGTATATGTAATGTGAGTACTTTAATATGTTTGGACCCCAGGAAGTGTAAGTAATGGCTGAGATGGGCAACCATGGCATCTGTGACAGAGAGGGAGAAGCGTTCATCCATGTACATGGGTAAGAGAGTCCAGCTAGCTACATTTTCAGATATATACAGTACCAGTCAAAAGTTTGGACACACCTACTCATTCAAGGGTTTTTCTTTATTTTTACTATTTTCTACATCGTAAAATAATATTGAAAACATCAACACTATGAAATAACACATATGGAATCATGTAGTAACCAACAAAGTGTTAAACACATTCTTCAAAGTTGCCACTCTTTGCCTTGATGACAGCTTTGCACACTCTTGGCATTCTCTCAAC
This sequence comes from Oncorhynchus keta, assembly GCF_023373465.1. NCBI lineage: Eukaryota > Metazoa > Chordata > Actinopteri > Salmoniformes > Salmonidae > Oncorhynchus > Oncorhynchus keta. The sequence goes on from NC_068451.1 coordinate 8,541,335, forward strand.
CAGCTTCACTTGGAATGCTTTTCCAACAGTCATGAAGGAGTTTCCACATATGCTGAGCTGCTTTTCCGTCACTCTGCTGTCCAACTCATCCCAAACCATCTCAATTGGGTTGAGGTTGGGTGATTGTGGAGGCCAGGTCATCTGATGCTGCACTCTATCACTCTCCTTATTGGTCAAATAGCCCTTACACAGCCTGGAGGTGTGTTGGGTCATTGTCCTGTTGAAAAATAAATGGTAGTCCCACTAAGCGCAAACGAGATGGGATGGCGTATTGCTGCCGAATGCTGTTGTAGCCATGCTGGTTAAGTGTGCCTTGAATTCTAAATAAATCACTGATTGTGTCACCAACAAAGCAACCCCACACCTCCTCCTCCATGCTTCACGGTGTGAACCACAAATGCAGAGATCATCCGTTCACCTACTCTGTGTCTCACAAAGACATGGCGGTTGGAAGGCAAAATCTCAAAGTTGGACTCATCAGACCAAAGACATTTTCCGGATTGACTGACCTTCATGTCTTAAAGTAATGATGGACTGTCATTTCTCTTTGCTTATTTGAGCTGTTCTTGCCATAATATGGAGTTGGTCTTTTACCAAATAGGGCTATCTTCTGTGTACCACCACTACCTTGTCACAACACAACTGGCTCAAACGCATTAAGAAGGAAAGACATTCCACAAATGAACTTTTAACAAGGCACACCTGTTAATTGAAATGCATTCGAGGTGACTACCTCATGATGCTGGTTGAGAGAATGTGCAAAGCTGTCATCAAGGCAGATCGTGTCTACTTTAAAGAATCTCAAATATAAAATAGATTTTGATTTGTTTAACACATTTTTGCTAAATACATGATTCCATATGTGTTATTTCATAGTTTTGATGTCTTCACTATTATTCTACAATGTAGAAAATAGTAAAAAAAATAAAGAAAAACCCTGGAGTGAGTTGCTGTGTCCATCGACTAGCTAACATTACGTGTATGATCTGTGTACTAATATTATTTGTATCTCAGAGCCATTTGCATTGCTAGTTATAGCCTAATGTTAGCTAGCTAGCTAGCTTACGTTGAATCTAGTTGGTTAGCTACCTGCAGGTTGATGTAGCGTAGTAACATTATGAGTTGGGATTATGGTTCATTGTTTAGCTAGTTAGCTAGCTGCAGGTCTAAACAAAATACTCCACTATGCAAGGTACCATATCACTGTACCGTTTACACATTCTGTATTCTGTGCCCGTGACAAATAAACTTTGATTTGATATAGTGTGTGTTTTCCAGTGACGGTAACGTGAAGGACAACATTACCTGCATTAAAGTAAAATTAGGATATAACGTTGGGCCAACGTGACATGACCAAGTTCTAAAATTCTCTGGTAGAATGCCCTGCTTTTATTTTGTCACACTCGCAACCGTAAGCTATTTTCTGTAATTAGCTGGCCGTTAACTTGTAAATGATGATTGTGTTGTGAGTTTATTTTTCTGTAACTTAACGTTAGCTCGCTAGCTAACAAGCTAGAAACAAACCAAAATATTGTTAAGAAAGTTGCTATAAGTTGCCTGGTTTGTATATTCATTTTTAAACTGATGGGTTTATTGGTGTTAATATACACCAGTCATGTTGTCATGTATGTGAATCCTTAAAGAGATGGGCGGGGCTAAGGCTTAAGAGGGTGTGAATGATGCTGAATGGGTGTAGACAAAGAAGAACTCTCCAGTATGTGTACAACAACATTCCAGGGCTATTTTCTCAGAAGTGGGGTTACAAGTTTATCAACTTTCAAAGCAGCATTACTTTCCCATTGTTCCTCAACTGTAGTGTATGATATACCATTTCCGATGTAAAGAACACCATTTCAAATGTTGCTACTTAAGACCGAATCGAACCGGTTGGTCACAAATGGATCACAATATTTTATTTTCAACTTTGTGTAGAAAACCTATAGCTTTTCCTCATGATGAGATGAAAAGGTTGTGGTGGCAGCAGCAGGAATAGTGGCATCAAGTGGGAAAAACCTGGTACCTTCACAATCATTTATGGTAAAGAATTACAAGTGACTTCAATGGGGAATGAAACCATAAACATAATCACAAAGGTTGAAGAAGCAATACCACAAGCAGCAGCTCCATACCACTTGTCAGAGATAGAGAGACATGATACTGTATACTGTTTGTTGGTGTGGGATTGGTGTCTGTGGTCTGTGGGTGACTGCTGATAATTCTATTGGATTCCTCCTGTCTTACTCATTGTCAGAAATAATTATGGTCCAAATTGAATGTTAGGTACTATATTTATTGGAAATTACATGAATACTATAAATTAAAATGGCCAATTTGGGTGTAATCAATTAGCTTCATTTCTCAGAGATCAAATTATATTCCTTCCATTTGGTGCCTAATGAACACGACCCAGATGTAGAATAAAGTTGCCCTAGATGCTGATTTATGGTCCGTTTGGGGGTTTTGCCAGGTGTGGATTGGAGGAGGTGGAAGCTGATCCTAGATCTGTGTTGGGATGTTACTGAGCTCAGTTGGTAGAGCATGGCGCTTGTAACGCCAGGGTAGTGGGTTCGATTCCCGGGACCACCCATACGTAGAATGTATGCACACATGACTGTAAGTCGCTTTGGATAAAAGCGTCTGCTAAATGGCATATATTATTATTATTATTATTATTATTATTATATATTATTATACTGAAGCTAGGGACTGAGGCTTGACAACAATGTTATGAACAATGTTATGAACAATGAATAATGTATCACTCCTTCACAAAGCCTCTACAGAAATAAATAGGTATTTATTTTTAAACGAGTTTGGCCACACCAAACTCGACAGGGGTAACAGTGTGTGAGTCACTATGCAGTAAGAACAAAATGGAGCTGTTACGTGGTGTTTGACAAAACTCCCTAGTACACTGACAAGCGAATTAGTCTGTCGCTCACTTCAGCACACCTCGTTGTCCTATGGCAACGTGACGGAAAAAGTCTTTACCGAGTCAAAGAGACCGGCTGGCTAGAATATATTGGCTTTATCCATGTAAGGGAATGGATGCTCCACACAGCAGCCTCCAAGCCTCCAAGCTCCAACACCATTAAGCTTTTCTCTAATTTTGCCCATTAAAGAAGTCAGGCTGTGGAACACGACATAATACATAATCTGTCTGCTAACAAGGAAATCCACAGTTTAAATTGCTGCTCAGTTATCAGAATAACACATTTTAAAAAGCGAGCCAGTCAGTGGACCACTGGCCTCCACACACACACACACACACACACACACGCACATTCGCACGCACCCAGTGTTGTCGAGCATACCCCCCCTCCTGCCCCTCCACAAACACACATGTGCCTAAACCCGCGTAACAATTGACGCACGACACACTAAACTGTAGCAATAATTCCTGTCAGAGATTAGCGCGGAGGTTCCAATTGAAGATTATACTGGGGGATTATTAGCTGCTGCTACTGAGCTGGAGATGATTATCTGCAGCTGCTGCAGTGGCGATACAGCCTGCCGCACGCCACCCTGTAGCGAGTAGTGGCAGCGGTGGCGAGACGCGCTGGGGGTTTACAGCAATGTTATTCACTCATAACACTAGCCTAATACATTTGGCTCCCCTGTGACATCCCCGACGACGCTGGCTGAGCACCCAACTCTGCCCCCAGGGAAGAAGGGAAGGCAAGGGAAGGGACAGACGCCAGAGATCCAAATCGCTGAGACACAACCAGGGCGGCAGAAGAAATATTTAAAGAGACTGGCCTAATATATTATAGACGGCTTCTAGAAAGGAGGGAGAGAGAGAAAGAGAGAGAGAAATACAAAAAGATACAGAAAGTGAACGAGTGGTTGAAATCAAAATAAAGAGAAAGGTAGGTCCGGTTGGGGTATTTCATGTGCACTTTCGTGGCTATTTTCATTCTCAGCAGCTGTGTGATGTAATGTGTCAGTACACAGCACCCCCCCCTCCTTCATTCCCTGCCTCCCTCTGACTTGTCTCTGACCGTTCCTCCGGTCATATCAGAGAATCAGTCCTCCAGTGAATTCTCATGGCTCTCACAATGGCCTGTACAACACTGCAGCTCCATCAGACGCTTACACAGACACTACTGGAGGAAGGCCTAGGGCTTTTGTGATCGTTTGTGATCACTTTTTAAATTTGATCTTTATTTCACTAGGCAAGTCAGTTAAGAACAAATTCTTATTTACAATGACGACCTACCAAAAGGAAAACGGTCTCCTAAACAGTTCCATATTCCCTCTTTAATGCATTAATTTGACCAGGACCCAAGAGGACTCCCCTAGGGCTCTGATTAAAAGTAGTGCACCATATGAAATAGGGGTGCTTATATTTGTCCTGTTTCACACATGTACAAGTTTGTAACCTGTACAAGTATGACATGGAAATGTGTTTTCTGCTCATCCCACTCCCCCTGAGAGTGGGATCATGGCCAGGGATCAGCCATTATTGACAGCGACCCTGGAGCAATTAGGGTTAAGTGCCTTGCTCAAGGGCAGATTGACCGATTTTTTTTCACATAGTTGGCTTGGGGATTCGAACAAGCACTATTTTAGTTACTGGGCCAATGATATAACCGCTAGGCTACCTGCCACCATACAGTAACTGAAAGGTTGCATGTTTGAATCCTGAGCCGACTAGGTGAAACAAACCTGCCGATCTGCTCTTGAGCAAGGCATTGCTCCAGGGTTGCTGTCAATAATGGATGTGCCTTTCTCTTTATTTCGATATTGACCACTCGTTCTCTTTGTCTTTTTTTCCCTCTCCATTTCTCTCTTTCTCTGTTTATTTCTCTCTTTGTTTATTTCTTTTTTCCTGTTTATTTCTCTCCATTTATTTCTCTCTTTCTCTGTTTATTTCTCTCTCTCTCTCTCTCTCTCTCTCTCTCTCTCTCTCTCTCTCTCTCTCTCTCTCTCTCTCTCTCTCTCTCTCTCTCTCTCTCTCTCTCTCTCTCCTTTCTAGAAGCCGTCTATAAGATATTAGGCTAGTCTTCTGCAGCCCTGGTTGTGTCTCAGCGATTTGTATCCCTGGCTTCTTTCCCTTTGCTTTCCCTTCTTCCCCGGGGGCGGAGTTGGGTGCTCAGCCAGCATTGACGGAGATGTGTGGGGGTGCCATTTCAGACACAGACCTGGACTTCCACCACCAACCAAACACTTAGATTAGACCTGAGGGGAAAAGAGGAAGCCAGACCGATGGTTGAAAGGAAAGAGGTCAAAGTTTAGATCTGCCCTGCAGTGAAACTGTAGTCCATTTCCCTATAGCACGTTGACACTTTAGGAGCACTGAGCAGTCAGACTCAGTCAGAGCCTTTGAGTTCTATTGCAGTGGAGTGTATCTGTAGCAGAGGTGGTCTGGTTCTTTCTAGCTCTATCAGCGGTAGTCGAGCATCTGTCAGACATTGTTTGTTTAACTGAGACCACAGTGAATGGAGTCTGATGCGATGGAGTGGGTGGGCCAGAGAGCATCAATGTGGAGTGCTGTTTGTATGTGTGTGTGTGTGTGTGTGTGTGTGTGTGTGTGTGTGTGTGTGTGTGTGTGTGTGTGTGTGTGTGTGTGTGTGTGTGTGTGTGTGTGCGTGCGCGTCTTGTCTAATGGATGGGATGTCCAATGATAAGAGCTTGATGTCTCAGATTTAATGGGGGTTCAGGTGATGTCTGTGAAAGAGTGTGAATGAGAGATGGAGATGGTATCAGTGAGATATAAAGTGGGCAGGAGCAGGACTCGGAGCTGTGTGTACATGTCACAGACTCACGGTGGTACACGTCTGGGTTGTATTCATTAGGCATCCATTGGGAGAAAATAGACTGTCACAGGAAGGGACTACCTGTTGTTTTCTGTTGCAAAACGTTTCAAAACTATTTCTGTTGCCAGCACTAATGAATAAGGGCCCTGGTGACCATGGGAATGATGGCACCACGGTCCCAATGTACCAGGTGCAGAGGATTGTCTTCAAGTTGTGTGTCTCTACACCTACGTAGGGGTCCCACTGTGATCTATCGCCCAATGCAGTGTCTGAGTAGAGTGACAAGTGCATGGTGGATTGTCTTGAAAGTGTGTGTCCCGACTCCCTCCACCCAGGCGGGACACCCCACTACCACTTTGTCTCCCACCCACTGCAGTGTCTGAATAGAGGGACAGATATCTCGCAGCTTCTCACTGTTTCTCTAGGCTTCACTTTCCCCTCCCTCTCTCCTCCCCACCACCACTCCCCCAGCAGCCCATGGCTTCGCTGCAGTGACTCCCACAGAATAACAATGTTGCCCTATCTCACAATCCACACTGAAGGGGTGTGTGTGAGGGAACGAGGGTGGGGGAGTATACTGCTGACAAGGAAGAAATGCTGTAGGTCTGCAGACAAGCACAGCAAGTGGCTATAATGTACTTTAAGGGTGTGTGTGTGTGTGTTATCTTCCAAGCTGTTGCACCCCTAGTAGTTCACTATAACACAGTGTAACACCGTGCTAAACCTATCTAACGCCTAGCAGGGTAACCTCAACATGCTCAACACATTCTATGAGATGCATCAGCATGAAATAAATCATTTAAAATCTTACCATTGATGGAGGCAGACATGGTAATAGGACAGGAATCATTTCACAAACAAATCTAAATGGATATGAATTAGCTTGTTAGACGTTTTATCACGACCACCCTCAAAACCAATGTGATTTATTTGGATGATGATGGAAGACATAAATAGTGTTCTAATGACAAACATCATTATTAGCATTGTTGCCATGGTAAAGGCGGCGACAGTGAGGATGGTGACAGATGCTGATGATTGTGGCTGGCACGCGTTATTTGTGGATAATTATGTGTTGATGTGTGTGATGTGTATGAGAGGGAACTAGCAGCCACAGCCTGGGTGTGATGGAAATGGCAACAAGGGCAGATGACAGTGGACATGGGACAAATAAAGGGACTGAGACAGAAGGTTGGGGACTATGACAGGAAACAAGGACAGAAACAAGGGACTGGGAACAGGGACTAGTTAGTATAGACTACGACAGCGAACAGAGGACAGGAGACAGAGACCGGTAAAGGGACAGACAACTGGGAGAGGAGACATGAGGACTGGGTACTATGACAGGAGACAGGGACTGGTAAAGGGACAGACAACTGGGAGAGGAGACATGAGGACCGGGTACTACGACAGGAGAAAGAGACTGGTAAAGGGACAGACAACTGGGAGAGGAGACATGAGGACCGGGTACTACGACAGGAGACAGAGACTGGTAAAGGGACAGACAACTGGGAGAGGAGACATGAGGACTGGGTACTACGACAGGAGACAGAGACTGGTAAAGGGACAGACAACTGGGAGAGGAGACATGAGGACCGGGTACTACGACAGGAGACAGAGACTGGTAAAGGGACAGACAACTGGGAGAGGAGACATGAGGACCGGGTACTACGACAGGAGACAGAGACTGGTAAAGGGACAGACAACTGGGAGAGGAGACATGAGGACTGGGTACTATGACAGGAGACAGGGACTGGTAAAGGGACAGACAACTGGGAGAGGAGACATGAGGACCGGGTACTACGACAGGAGACAGAGACTGGTAAAGGGACAGACAACTGGGAGAGGAGACATGAGGACCGGGTACTACGACAGGAGACAGAGACTGGTAAAGGGACAGACAACTGGGAGAGGAGACATGAGGACTGGGTATGACGACAGGAGACAGGGACTGGTAAAGGGACAGACTACTGGGAGAGGAGACATGAGGACTGGGTACTATGACAGGAGACAGGGACTGGTAAAGGGACAGACAACTGGGAGAGGAGACATGAGGACCGGGTACTACGACAGGAGACAGAGACTGGTAAAGGGACAGACAACTGGGAGAGGAGACATGAGGACTGGGTATGACGACAGGAGACAGGGACTGGTAAAGGGACAGACTACTGGGAGAGGAGACATGAGGACTGGGTACTACGACACGAGACAGGGACTGGTAAAGGGACAGACAACTGGGAGAGGAGACATGAGGACCGGGTACTACGACAGGAGACAGAGACTGGTAAAGGGACAGACAACTGGGAGAGGAGACAAGAGGACTGGGTACTACGACAGGAGACAGGGACTGGTAAAGGGACAGACAACTGGGAGAGGAGACATGAGGACCGGGTACTACGACAGGAGACAGAGACTGGTAAAGGGACAGACAACTGGGAGAGAAGACAAGAGGACTGGGTACTACGACAGGAGACAGGGACTGGTAAAGGGACAGACAACTGGGAGAGGAGACAAGAGGACTGGGTACTATGACAGGAGACAGGGACTGGTAAAGGGACAGACAACTGGAAGAGGAGACAAGAGGACTGGGTCCTACGACAGGAGACAGGGACTGGTAAAGGGACAGACAACTGGAAGAGGAGACAAGAGGACTGGGTCCTACGACAGGAGACAGGGACTGGTAAAGGGACAGACAACTGGAAGAGGAGACAAGAGGACTGGGTCCTACGACAGGAGACAGGGATGGGCGCCTTACATTTGTTCTCCTTCCAGGTGACAATGGGTTCAGGTCGTCCCACCGCCAGACAGAAGAGGTATACGTTGCCCCCTTCGTTCACTGACACATCTTGGGAGATGTTGACGATTCTGGCTGGCACTGCAAGACGAAAGAGTTGGGTTTTATTGACAGTCATTACTTGACAAAAATAGAAACTAGACCTAAGCTGCCCTCCCCTCACTGTTTGCACTACCAAAAACAAGATATAAAACTGAAGTGTCAAGAATAAAAGTAAGGCGTTACAAAAATAACAATATTACCAATGACAAACACTGATTCTCTGACTACTATTATAACAAGACAAAGCTATAGAATGTTCTTCACTTTGGTGTTGAATATAGGGATGGAAACCTTCACTCAAGGTCTAGAAGTTTCTGTCTTTGGCAGTTGCCTTGTTTTTTTTCTTTTCACAGCATGACCACCGTCAAATGCTGTTTTGTTCTAAATTGCCATTCCAGTGCAGGCACTATTCATATAGTTAGAAAGATAACTAGATGGCCCTTGAATTTAAATGGCCCATTATCGTTGCTTTTAATGAGCTTGGTCATGAGGCTGTTTTTCTGCGAAGCATCTAACTACTGGATCCCATTTTTAACTATCTGGCCAGGCGAAAATACTCTCGTGATAAAGCAAAGATTGGAGCCATCGCTAACCCACCATGGCCATCACTTTTTGATGCAGAGACTCTGGGGTGTAATTATTTTGTGTGATATCGCGGCTTAGACTGAAATGTGAGGCGACTTGGAAACTAGGGAAACATGGTCATCTGTGTGCCCGTTTGCCCTGCGGATAAATGCCTCTCCTTGGCGCCTGCACTATGTGAACAGTCTGTTGGAGAGCGGCTGGCTTAGCCTTCTGGGTAATGCTGCCTGTACCCTGCCTATATATATATATATATATACATATATACACACACACACACACACACACACACACACACACACACACACACACACACACACACACACACACACACACACACACACACACACACACACACACACACACACACACACACACACACACACACACACACACACACACACACACACACACACACACACAAAGACTGCTGAAACTTTCCCAGCTCTCTCTCACTCTCTCCATCTCTACAGCAGCATGGTATGTGTGTGTATGTCTGTTGGCCAGTTGATATATACCCTAATATTTTTCATTTTTATTACACCAGTCTTGTATTATTGCGATATGCTAGTACACAAGGTACAATATACATAACAATTGACACATACAGGGAGAAAAGGTCTGCAATCCATCAGCCGAGCAGCCGGGCACCAATAAATCACGTCATTCAGGATCAGTCAAACTCTCACTCACTCCACCGTTGCCTTGACGATAGGCCCAGATCTGATCCTGCATTGTCAATTATTCAGTCAGGCAGTTGGACAGCCCCCTGTACGCCCATATGGTCTTACCAACTTACCCCAGGATCTAGCCACCCCTCTCAGTTCTGAGGTAAACTTGCATCAGTGCTAATGTATTGGCTCGAGGCACAGTTGCTAAGGACTCAGTTGGCTGCTTTCTTTACTCAGACCAAGGCTCCATCCACTGCACAACACTAACAAAGGCCTTGGGTCACTTTACATTTTTTTTGTAAAGTAAAAGTAAAGCTGTGTTTACAATTGCTGGACTAGAACCTGGAGGTGAATAAATAATCCCGTAAATAAAGTGGTACATGCCCATTACAGAACCAGGTCTAGTATGTGCTGTAAACACATTCAAATATAACAATTAAAGGGCAAATACACCTAAATATGTGTTTACTTACCCTGTAAACAAATGGATAAAGCCATGCTTTTCTTTGTTTTTCCTTGACTGCTGTCACCAAATCATAACTCACTAGCTTTCCTTGTCCAAATACCAAGTCCATATCCCCCAAATTAGCATGTTTTAAATATCCTTTGACGAATTCACCGGTATACGCAACCAACGTCAGACACTTTGGGATGATTTGGGCTTGAGATTTAAAACAATGTTTTATCCTACCCCATCCCCCCCCCCACCAGGGACTCACCTTGGACGATGAGGAAGACGTGGGCTATGCGGGGTTTGTTGCTGGCCTGGAAGCTGCAGGTGTACAGCCCCTCGTCAGCCACCTCCACCCTCTCTATCTGGATGGAGAAGTCACTGGTGTTACTGTTGACCAGCGACACCCGTCTGTCCAGCGACCACTTGTCTGTCCCCGCAAACAGGATGTTTGAGCGGTTCAACCACGCCTTGTGGGTCACCTCCTCGTCGATTTTACACCTTCGAGATAAGAGGGGGAGAAAACAGGGGATAAGACAGGACCCAGATAATGTGTTAATAATCATTTAACTTGAATAGTGCTTTTCATTACAGAAAATAATCTGAAAGCCAAACAAAGAAACAACACGTTACAATTTAGATGGTAGAGATGGATATTGAATGTCTCTATTCGGCATGGGATGAAAGGCTGGGAGATTTTTTATTTATTTATTTCTTTTTTTTCTTTTTACCATTATTTAACCAGACAAGTCAGTTAAAAACACATTCTTATTTTCAATAACTGCCTGTTCAGGGGCAGAACGACAGATTTGCAGAACAACAGATTTGCACCTTGTCAGCTCGGGGGTTTGAACTCGCAACCTTCCGGTTACTAGTCCAACGCTCTAACCACTAGGCTACGCTGCCGCCCGTTTGGATTGGAAAGGCAGTGTAGCTTCAGGGGGGCATCAATAGAATAGCCAGACATAAACAAAGAAAGTCTGACAAACAGGCGCTTTATCAGTGCACCACATCTGCCTTTCCTCCATATGACCCGCTCTTCTGTAAGTACTGGTCCTCCATTTCCTGGGTGATGCCGCGGCTGCTGAAAAGTGCCCGAAAAGCCACCACATCTTGGCAGTGGTTAAGAACGGTCCCTGAGCCTCTTCTGCCATCGCTGGACACAGCATGTTGTAATTCTTCCCGGCAAATGAAACAATAAAGCCGGGGCTGTATTATTTGAATTCAAACAGCCTGTTAGCTTGCTAACTGTAAGACAAAAATATGACTTTTCATGGCAACTCTGAGAGTCAAGACAACAAGATGTAAGTGATCAACCCTCACAGCAGTCAAACCCCAAAATAATAATAAAAAAATGCCACAATTTTGTTTTTTGAAAGTACAAAAGTACAATATTTACAGAGATTGGCTTGATGGGCACTTCTTACCTACCACACGGTTAAGCTGCTCCCACAACAGCTCAATAGGGTTGAGATCCGGTGACTGTGCTGGCCACTCCATTATAGACAGAATACCAGCTGACTGCTTCTTCCCTAAATAGTTATTGCATAGTTTGGAGCTGTGCTTTGGGTCAGTGTCCTGTTGTCGGAGGAAATTGGCTCCAGTTAAGCGCTGTCCATAAGGTACGGCATGGCGTTGCAAAATAGTCATAGTCTTCAAGTTGAATTTTACCCTGTACAAATCTCCCACTTTACCACCACCAAAGCACACCCAGACCATCACATTGCCTTCACCATGCTTGACAGATGGCGTCAAGCACTCCTCCAGCATCTTTACATTTTTTCTGTGTCTCAGGAATGATCTTCTTTGTGATCCGAACACCTCAATCTTAGATTCGTCTGTCCACATAACACCTTTTTCCAATCTTCCTCTGTCCAGTGCTTATGTTATTTTGCCCATCTTAATCTTTTATTTTTATTGGCCAGTCTGAGATATGGCTTTTTCTTTGCAACTCTGCCTAGAACGTCAGCATCCCGGAGTCGCCTCTTCACAGTCATTGAGACTGGTGTTTTGAGGGTACTATTTAATGAAGCTGAGAGTTGAGGACTTGTGAGGTGCCTGTTTCCCAAACTAGACACACTAATGTACTTGTCCTCTTGCTCAGTTGCGCACCGGGGCCTCCCACTCCTCTTTCTATTCTGGTTAGGGCCAGTTTGCGCTGTTTTGTGAAGGGAGTAGTACACAGCGTTGTACAAGATCTTCAGTTTCTTGGCAATTTCTCGCATGGAATAGCCTTCATTTCTCAGAACAAGAATAGTAAAATTAATCTTTAAAAAGGAAGGCTATGACTCTATTTTGCAACGCCATGCTGTACCTTGTGGACAGTGCTTAATTGGAGCCAAAAGAATACAGACACTGGACAAAGGCTCTCTGCCTAGAACGTCAGCATCCCGGAGGTCGCCTCTTCACTGTTGACGTGGAGACTTGTGTTTTGCGGGTACTATTTAATGATGCTACCAGTTGAGGACTTGTGAGGCGTCTGTTTCTCAAACTAGACACTCTAATGTACTTGTCCTCTTGCTCAGTTGTGCACCGGGGCCTCCCACTCCTCTTTCTATTCTGTTAGAGCCAGTTTGCGCTGTTCTGTGAAGGGAGTAGTACACAGCGTCGTACGAGATCTTCAGAACAAGAATAGACTGATGAGTTTCAGAAGAAAGGTCTTTGTTTCTGGCCATTTTGAGCCTGTAATCGAACCCACAAATGCTGATGCTCCAGATACTAGTCTAAAGAAGGCAAGTTTTATTGCTTCTTTAATCAGGACAACAGTTTTCAGCTGTGCTAACATAATTTCAAAAAGGTTTTCTAATCATCAATTAGCCTTTAAAATGATAAACTTGGATTAGCTAACACAACGTGTCATTGGAAGACGGTGATGGTTGCTGATAATGGGCCTCTGTACGCCTATATAGATATTCCATAACAAATCTGCCGTTTCCAGCTACAATAGTCATTTACAACATTAACAATGTCTACACTGTATTTCTGATCAATTTTACATTATTATAATGGACAAAAAAATATGCTTTTCCTTTCAAAAACAAGGACATTTCTAAGTGACCCCAAACTTTTGAAAGGTAGTGTACATACTGTTTATTGAGGTGAGTCTGTATGTGCTTATGTATGAACAAAGATAACATATACCTTTTTGAGGAGGAGCAGAAGTGAACCCTGGAACCCCAAAGAACGTCCGAAGCGTTTGAAAACAACAGCTGTTCCGTTGCCACTGGAAACGGCTAGCTAACTTAGTAGTTGTTTTCTCAAGGTCAAAATTACAACAAGACAGTCGTGAAGAGGGCACGACAAAACCTATTCCCCCTCAGGAGACTGAAAAGATTTGGCATGGGTCCTCAGATCCTCAAAAGGTTCTACAGCTGCACCATCGAGAGCATCATGACTGATTTCATCACTGCCTGGTATGGCAACTGCTTGGCCTCCGACCGCAAGGCATTACAGAGGGTAATGCGTACGGCCCAGTACGTCACTGGGGCCAAGCTTCCTGCCATTCAGGACCTCTATACCAGGCAGTGTCAGAGGAAGGCCCTAAAAATTGTCAAAGACTCCAGCCACCCTGTTCTCTCTGCTACCGTACGGCAAGGAGGTACCGGAGCGCCAAGTCTAGGTCCAAGAGGCTTCGAATCAGCTTCTAGCCCAAGCCATAAGACTCCTGAACATCTTATCAAATGGTTACCCAGACTATTTGCATTGCCCACCCCCCACCGCCTCTTTTACACAGCTGCTAGTTTCTGTTATTATTTAAACATAGTCACTTTAATAACTCTACCTACATGTAAACTGTAAGCCTGTCTTTCAAAGATAATTAGTAAAAATCCAAATAACTTGCATATACTTGCATATAGCCTCCATTACACCACTGGCCCTCTGTGTTTTACTAAAAAGTGTACTCTCCTCCATGAGTCCACTGGTATTGCTGCTGCTGTCTTTTCAGCATCATTACCCTGTCACACACTGAAGGCCTAGGTCCAATAGGTTGGCCACTGTGCAAACATGTTGATAATACAGTGCATTCGGAAAGTATTCAGGCCCCTTCCCTTTTTCACATTTTGTTACGTTACAACCTTATTCTCAAATGGATTAAAACATTTTTTTTAAATCCTCATCGATCTAAATACAATATCCCATAATGACAAAGTGAAAACAGGTTTTAGGAAGTTTTGCAAATGTATTAAAAATATAAAACAGAAATGCCCTTTGTTATGAGACTAGAAATGGAGCTCAGGTGCAACCTGTTTCCCTTGATCATCCTTGATATGTTTCTAAGACTTGATTGGAGTCCACCTGCGGTACATTTAATTGATTGTACATGATTTGAAAAGGCACTGTCACGCCCTGACCACAGAGAGCTGTTTATTCTCTATGTTGGTTGGGGTTGTGATAGTGACTAGGGCGGGTCATCTAGGTGATTAATGGTTTATGTTGGCCTGGTATGGTTCCCAATCAGAGACAGCTGTTTCCTCATTGTGCTTGGTGGGATCTTGTCTACAGATAGTGCACACCAGTAGCTCCACGTTTCATTTGTGCGTTATTGTTTTGTTCGGTGAGTTTTGATTTATTAAAATATGTGGAACTCTACGCACGCTGCACCTTGGTCCAATCATTTAGACGAGCGTGACAGGCACCCACCTGTCTATTTAAGATCTCACAGTTGACAGTGCATGTCAAAGCAAAAACCAAGCCATGAGGTCGAAGGAATTGCTCATTGAGCTCTGAGACAGGATTGTGTCGAGGCACAAATCTGGAGACGGGTGCCAAAAAATGTCTGCAGCATTGAATGTCCCCAAGAACACAGTGGCCTCCATCATTCTTAAATGGAAGAAATTTGGAACTACCAAGACTCTTCCTAGAGCTGGCCGCCCAACCAAACTGAGCAATCAGGGGAGAAGGGCCTTGGTCAGGGAGGTGACCATCGCTGCAGCACTCTACCAAATAGATCTTTATGGTAGAGTGGCCAGATGGAAGCTACTCCTCAGTAAAAGGCACATGACAGCCTGCTTGGAGTTTGCCAAAAGGCACTTAAAAGACTCTCAGACCACGAGAAACAAGCTTCTCTTGAACCCGATCGAACATCTCTGGAGAGACCTGAAAATAGCTGTGCAGCGACGCTCCCCATCCAACCTGACAGAGCTTGAGAGGATCTGCAGAGAAGAATGAGAGAAATTCCCCAAATGCATGTGTGCCAAGCTTGTAGCGTCATACCCATAAGACTCAAGGCTGTAATCACTGCCAAAGGTGCCTTTACAAAATACTGAGTAAAGGGTCTGAATACTTTTTTTAAATACATTTGCTAAAATGTCTAAAAACCTGTTTTTGCTTTGTCATTATGGGGTATTGTGTCTAAATTGATGAGACAAAATAAGATTAGGGCTGTAACGTAACAAAATGTGAAAAAAATCAAGGGTTCTTAATACTTTACGAATGCACTATATAGACTGTTCAGGTATTAATGTTCTAAAAAAGGAGTGAATATATTTGGCCTGGCAATGCGGTTTTGTACGCTTACTGAATGGAAGCCGATAATTATGAGTTTTTCACTCCGCTGGTCTCGGGCTGGTTTCAGGAAGAAATTAAGAGTCCTCACTGTCCGAGACCGAGTCAAGACAGAACACAAATGTATCCGACAGTGAGACAAGACCGAGACACTCAAAATGAGGTCTCGAGACCGTCTCGAGTACTACAACACTGACTCAAACGTTAGCTTGATCTAATAGCTTGATCTTTTTTTATGTGAAAGGTTTTTTAATCTGTTTTGCTATTGGGACTGGGCATCAGACTCTAGTGATCGGTTTTCAATTCACTAACACTGAAATATGGTGAGTTGGGATGTTATCAGAAACTTTGAAATTGAAACAAGCATGGTAACAAGCATTCCCCCCTTATCTCAGCTCACTGGTCACCATAGCAGCACCCACCTGTAGCACGTGCTCCAACAGGTATATCTCTCTGGTCACCCCCAAAACAAATTTTTCCTTTGTCCGCCTCTCCTTCCAGTTCTCTGCTGCAAATGACTGGAACGAACTACAAAAATCTCTGAAACTGGAAACACTTATCTCCCTTACTAGCTTTAAGCACCAGCAGCTCACAGATTACTGCACCTGTACATAGCCCATCTATAATTTAGCCCAAACAACTACCTCTCCCCCTACTGTATTTATTTATTTATTTTGCTCCTTTGCACCATTTATTTGTATTTCTACTTTGCACATTCTTCCATTGCAAAACTACCATTCCAGTGTTTTACTTGCTATATTGTATTTACTTTGCCACCATGGCCTTTTTTTGCCTTTACCTCACTTATCTCACCTAATTTGCTCACATTGTTTATAGACTTATTTTTCTACTGTATTATTGACTCTGTTTGTTTTACTCCATGTTTAACTCTGTGTTGTTGTATGTGTCAAACTGCGTTGCTTTATGTTGGCCAGGTCGCAATTGTAAATGAGAACTTCTCAACTTGCCTACCTGGTTAAATAAAGTAAAATAAAATAAAAAATTCAAATAAAACATTTGTTGTTACACCCCTGTAATTACAGACTGCAATTACCACCAGTTACATGTTAAAATACAGTGTAACTATAAATTATTACAATTGTTTAGAATACTTGTTACCGCGTAATTACATATGTAATTACACTTTAATAGGGACCCCTTAAGATAAAGTGTTACCGTCTTTTTCATTAGACAATTAATGAGGCTAGCCATGTTGATGGATACCAGATTTGACTGTTACAGCTACTGTACATGTTTCATGAAATGGATTAGTGCAAGCCCTACCCTTGAAATGAAGGTTGGCCTTAAAGTTGCAATATGCAGAAATTACTCCGCCATTTTCTGGTTGCCAAGATTCTAATAGTTTACCTAATTTCAGTTTATGTGACAAAACAAGCAGTATAGAGATTCATTATACCATCTAAACCGCTATGAAATATATTTTAAATAACCAAAAATATTTTATTTTCAGCTTTTTGAAATTAGTGTACAAAACCAAAAGCAAAAGATGCAAAAACGACTAAGCAAGCATAGAAATAGAGCACATATACCGCTTCTTAGACTTGCTTTGCTTTCAAAGCAAATGACAGATCTATAACTCAAATTCCTATCGGATTTTGGTCAAGTCGCAAATATCACTATCATGAGGGAGTGCAGAAAGGAATATTTTAAGGTTCATTTGAATTCATTTCAAATGACATTTTGATCATCTTGTTGTAATTATATGCGTTTGTATAATAGTTTTGTAAACAAACCACTAGCTAGGTCTCGTAATGTGAGGTTGATAATACATACCAAGCACAAGGTAGCGGTTCATTAAAAAAATCCAGTATGTTTCTTAATTGAAACTACGTGGGAAATACACCTGGGTAAAATATAGTTGTGTTTGGAGGAAGCTTATGAAGAGCTAGAAGAGACAGATTGGTGAGGGGTGAGAGGGGCTGAAAGTGGTAATTACTGCTGCTACCTAACTTTTGATGTAAACAATGTGGCCGTCAAACATTGGACTTGTAGGCGAGCTACATTTAGTTTAGTTATATTGTTGGCTGTTGTGAGAGAAATGTATTTATCCAGCTGGCTAACAAGGTAAGTGGATCTTTCTCTACCTTCACATCCAGCTAGCTCTGTATAAGATATGCATATTATTAGTAGATTTGGATAGAAAACACTCTGAAGTTTCTAAAACTGTTTGAATCATGTCTGTGAGTATAACAGAACTTATGTAGCAGGCAAAACCCCGAGGACTAACAATTCTGATTTTTTATTTTTTAGGTCACTGCCTATTCAATGAGTTTTCATTGGGGAACTAGATTTCTACGGCACTTGTTTGCAGTTCCTACTACTTCCACTGGATGTCACCAGTCTTTGGAAAATGGTTGAGGTTATTCCTTTGTGAAATTAAGAAGTACGGCCATCTTGAAATAGTGTAACACTGTTGAGAGTTGGGCAAGACTAAAAAAGTAGCGTTAGTATGTTGTTGTCCTGTATTGAAAACAGATGGACCCTTCTTCAATTTGATCGATTATTATTGTTTAAAAATACCTAAAGTTGTATTACAAAAGTAGTTTGAAATGTTTTGGCAAAGTTTACAGGTAAGTTTTGAGATATTTTGTAGTGACGTTGCGCAAATTGGAAGCTGTTTTTTTTCTGGATCTAACACGCCAAATAAATGGACATTTTGGATATATATGGACGGAATTAATCGAACAAAAGGACCATTTGTGATGTTTATGGACATATTGGAGTGCCAACAAAAGAAGCTCGTCAAAGGTAAGGCATGATTTATATTTTATTTCTGCGTTTTGTGTAGCGCCTGTAGGGTTGAAATATTATTTTTCTCTTTGTTTACTGTTGTGCTATCATCAGATAATAGCCGAAAAAGCCTTTTTGACATGTTGGCTGGATTCACCACGAGTGTAGCTTTAATTTGGTATATTACATGTGTGATTTAATGAAAGTTTGAATTTTATAGCATTTTATTTGAATTTGGCGCTCTGCATTTTCCCTGGCAATTGGCCAGGTGGGACATTTGCGTCCCCCCTATCCCAGAGAGGCTAACAAGGTAAGTGGATCTTTCTCTACCTTCACATCGTGCTAGCTCTGTGGTTATTTGCAGTGCTAGTGAAATGGAAAATAAATGTTGCTTGATGATTTTGTTTTGTTGATCTGGTAGCATGAAGTCAATGTGTTTATACAACTAATTTGTTCTGGTTTTTGGTTAAACTTTTAATTTTATGCTAGCTACTGTAGTCAATTAACTAGCTAGCTAGTCAATAATGGCGCTGGGCAGACGTCAATTTAACATCTATTCCACGTTGGTTAAGGGTAATTTCATTTAATTGATGTGGAAACAACGTTGATTCAACCAGTGTGTGGTTCATCTCTTGGTTGTGCGTGCAAACAGAACATGTTATTGTTTAAACATTTGAAAAGGTCTAGAGTAGATTAGTAATAGTTTTTCAGGGGTAAGTTTTTCACTGGGTAAGTTCATTCCAAGTGAAATCTCCACCTACATGTACTCCAGGCACCGGGTAATGCAAAGCAAACTCGCCCACTCCTTTGTCTACTCTATTTTCTTTAATATACAAGACTTTCTTGAAAACCATATTTTACCTCAATGTAACTACCCTGGTTATATACACTGAGTGTACAAAGCAATAGGAACACCTTCCTAATATTGAGTTGCACACCCTTTTGCCCTCAGAACAGCCTCAATTTGTCGGGGGATGGATTCTACAAGGTGTCGAAAGCGTTCCACAGGGATGCTGGCCCATGTTGAGTCCAATGCTTCCCGCAGTTGTCCTTTGGGTGATACCATTCTTGATACACATGGGAAATTGTTTAGCGTGAAAAACCCAGCAGCGTTGCAGTTCTTGACACACTCAAACCAGTGCGCCTGGCACCTACTACCATAACCCAAAGGCATTTAAATATTCTGTGTTACCCATTCACTCTCTGAATGGCACACATAAACAATTCATGTCTCAGTTGTCTCAAAGCTTAAAAATCCTTCTTTCACCTGTCTCCTCCCCTTCATCTACACTGATTGAAGCAGATTTAACAAGTGACATCAATAAGGGATCATAGCTTTCACCTTTTCACTGTACAATCAGTCTATACGTATATATGAATACAAATATTATTTAGAGTTTGGAATGTAATTTTCCTAGTTGCTGAACTAGAAATGTTTTTGTGACAGTATGACTACAGTACTGTCCTTCATCACTAGATGTCCTTACAAGCTTCAGCTGGGGACCAGGCCAGGAGAGGATAAGCCTGAGTGCTTATGTTTAATTGATGTGGCCAGGGTAAAAAAAAAAATCTCTGTGAGGTAGATCACATGGCCTCCAGTGAATAGGCCAGTGATATTACCTTTAATCGCCCAATGAAGAGATGAGCCTGTAAGTATGAAAGGGCATCATATATCAACTACAGGAGCCTGACAGTGGTCTATGGTTCTAGGGCTAGGCAATATGAGATGACAGTGGTCTATGGTTCTAGGGCTAGGCAATATGAGATGACAGTGGTCTATGGTTCTAGGGCTAGGCAATATGAGATGACAGTGGTCTATGGTTCTAGGGCTAGGCAATATGAGATGACAGTGGTCTATGGTTCTAGGGCTAGGCAATATGAGATGACAGTGGTCTATGGTTCTAGGGCTAGGCAATATGAGATGACAGTGGTCTATGGTTCTAGGGCTAGGCAATATGAGATGACAGTGGTCTATGGTTCTAGGGCTAGGCAATATGAGATGACAGTGGTCTATGGTTCTAGGGCTAGGCAATATGAGATGACAGTGGTCTATGGTTCTAGGGCTAGGCAATATGAGATGACAGTGGTCTATGGTTCTAGGGCTAGGCAATATGAGATGACAGTGGTCTATGGTTCTAGGGCTAGGCAATATGAGATGACAGTGAGGGTGACCAGATTTGGAATGACACCTGACAGCGGGTTAAATAGTTAAAATGTTGATTGACAGTAGGCTTTTATGAAGGCCTCAGAGTCCAGGATATTGACAAAATATTCTGAAGAACATTTTTCCCCCTAGTTGGTGTAAAGCTCACAAGGTTTTTATGACAGTGAATTGGCAATTAAGTCAGCATGATGAGAGGAGGGAAAAAAACAACAATTTGAACATGTAATTAGTAGGTGCAGGTGTAGGATCAAAGAGTTACCTCAGAATGATGCTCTCTCCTTCCAGCACTGTAATGTTGTCGGGCAGGTGGCCGAATTCAGCTCCGTGCACACTTGGCCCTGCCAAGGAAAATGAGAGAAGAGAGGGAGGAGGGTGAGCATGATGCTGTTGTAACAACAACAGACGGTCCATTCGGATTCTCAATCCCCAAATCCCCTGGTTGGCATCTCAGCCGCCGTGGTGCTGAGTACCTCATTGATCCAGGTCAGGCTGGATGTGTTTGGCGGTTGACTTAGTTATTTGTGATGGGAAAGTCAGAAATATACAAACAAAGGTGTTGTCGCTTATGCACTGACCCCCTGTATTATTTGAATAATGATTTGGTTCACCCCCCCCCCACACCATGTGTGTGTGTGTCTCATTGAACCATCGTTGATAATGAGCCGGGGGAAGAGGAGGATTCACGCAGGGGCGTCGGAGCGTGAAATGAAGGGACACCAACGGCAACCGGAGGGATGCGTACAGTGAGACTCACCCTGCCTACAAATAGACACACGCACACTCACCAAGACAGTCACACAAGCGCACGCAAACACACACTACCACAGAAATGAAACTAAATGAAAAACTGGGGTTGATATGATATGTGGGGCATCGTCTGTCTATGAAAATGCCCTTTTTTTGTTACAAATTTAACCAGATCCATGCATAAAACACATTCACTGATAATGACTAACTTTATAGAAAATTAACACAGGTCTCATAAACAATATCTCTAGCACGAGCCCACGTGCTAGTGAGTAGCCAGCTAATCTTTAGCCAACTAACTAACTAGCCAACTTTAGCTAGAAACCAAGGTAGAACAGTTGAATGGTTATGAACACATCGTTCTGTCCCTCTCCAACTGTTTGAATTAGCATGCTAGCCTGTCTACCTTGTTCAGATGTTGAAATCAAGTGGCCTAACTTATTTCTCAGAATGGGAACGAGTTTCCAATTCCTTATGTAATAGTGTTGGATGCTTTTTGCACAGTTATAAAACACAGACTAGACAGCTAGTATAACAGTCTTTGGCTAAAATGTTACTAGTGGTACATGCTACCGCAATGCCACGTGTGACAGACTGAGCATTTCTTTTCCAGAATCAATGTTCATTGATACTCCCGTTTTGGAAGTGTTCGCTCTGCACGCAATTTGAGGAGTTGAGACCTAAAAAGGGTATCAATGGAAAGGTTCATTTCTCCTCTACTAC
The DNA here is from genome assembly GCF_023373465.1 of Oncorhynchus keta. Lineage (NCBI taxonomy): Eukaryota > Metazoa > Chordata > Actinopteri > Salmoniformes > Salmonidae > Oncorhynchus > Oncorhynchus keta. Next base: position 8,563,524 of record NC_068451.1, read on the forward strand.
AGTAAAATAATGTCTCAATGTGTTTCGGTGTCCATATGATCGATTATGTTAGACCACTCTGCAAATACAGAGTTGAAACAATAGTGTGTGATTGCAGCCAGCAATTCGGGGCATTCCCATGGGTTCCTGCAATCGAGCATGCCATCTTCATGCTTGTGTGACACTTGATGTTCTGGATTTCCCCTGATAGTCTATGCGATTCAAATGTGGGTGAAGAGGCGTCTACCGATGTCCTAGCTAGCTACCAGTGTCGCCCCCACATCCCGCCCGTCGTGTTCTGGAGTCCTCCTAGCTACATAGCTAGCACACAGTGTCCTTCGCCCCCACTTCCCACCCGTCGTGTTCTGGAGTCCTCCTAGCTACATAGCTAGCACACAGTGTCCTTCGCCCCCACTTCCCACCCGTCGTGTTCTGGAGTCCTCCTAGCTACATAGCTAGCACACAGTGTCCTTCGCTCCCACTTGCCCGAAGACCTGCCCTTGCTGTCTTTAACAGAGCTGTGGGAAATCAGTGCCTGACAGGTGGGAGCGAAGGACACTGTCTAGCTGTGTCCTAGCTATCGTTAGCTAGCTAGCTACCTATCCAGTCCTAGCAAAACAATGTACCAATAGAATTATAAAGAGGTGTTCCTGCAGGTGCAGGAATTAGACTTGGACGGTATACCGTATATACCTTATACACAGGTATTTATTTGGAAATAGTCACAGGATGGTTTTTCACTACCGCCAATAACGTTGAAACTACTTCTTTCGTGTTTCTCTATACATTTGAATATTTGTGTCTACTTTTTTAAAAGTAAATACCTGCAGTCAACTTGTGCAATATGTTAGAAATGAAAGCAGACTGTGTTCATCATTACACCTGTCACATTATTTTACATTATGAAGCGTACCATAGTTCTCCAGAACAGATGAGACAATCACATGTTTGTTTGTAACTTGCACAACTGGAGAAAGTGGGAGCAGGTGAGTCCAGCTGTGTGTTGACAGAGGTCACGTTTTATATTGAAAGTCAACTGTGTTATTTTTGCTTCTCAATGAACATAAAGAGTGATCAGGGACTTGCAACTACAGTTTTCCTTCGTCAGAAAATAGGCTCATTTTCATTACATGACAACAGAAGTGCAACGCTATTCGGCTGGCAGCCACACAAGTAGGCTAAATGAGCTTACAAGGAAAAACACATGTATTCTTTTGCAAAAACGATGCATGGCAATCGTATGTCTGTTTATCATATAAAGAATGTAGCCAGCTACATTTTCTAATGTTCTTCTTAAAGTTAATTTAGCATTTTACTGGAGAAAAGTAGACTAGCTACACCTAGAAAAGTACCAAAGAAAAGTAGCTAAACATCAGTCAGAACACTGTCTGCTGATAGAATGCCCGTTTGTGAATTCTCATCCAATTTGGGAAGTGCAACTGAGGCACAAAAGGAGTCTGATTCCGAGCAGAAATTACAATAAAAAGCATTTTAGATCTGCGTTTATGGTGGTGGAAGCAAGATATTTCTTATGCATTTTATATATTTTTTGCTGTATGAAAAACAAATAATTCTGTATTAACACGATCCCTAAGTTTAACTTGCTAGTTATCTAAGTAGCTGAATTAATAAAGTGATGGTGAATCATATTGTGTTGGCTTTCTGCTGTATTCAAGAAGTCAAAGCCCTTTGGATGAGTTATCATTACAACTGCCACTGCTATTTTAAAATGTCCTTGCATTTTCTCTACTTCTCGAGCAGAGCAGGCAGGCAGGTTGCCCTAGCGACTCCAGAGTCCTCACAGACCGTGTGTATGCTGCTCCAGAGTCAGTACTGTTCATTTACACAATATCTCTCGATCACAATCACTTGTAAATGTCCAAACTCGCCAAAAATGACATTCGATAGCTCCTGCCTATATATATATATATAACTTTATGAGCTGGACTGCCTGTCTTTGCAATTTGTTTCTTTTTTCATATGCGCTCGTTAGTATATTTGCTGGGCTTTGTGTGTGTGTGTGTGTGTGCGACAACATGTAGACATAAATGCTCATAAAAAAATTATAAATAATTTGATTCTTGTGATACAGACATTTGGAATACCGTCTTAAAACATAAATTCTAATTAATTAAATGAATTCTATATAACACCCAGCCCTAAAGCGCTTGTATTTTCAAAATGACTCGGCTACAGTCGTCTTGAAGCTTCCCTTCCTTGAATTATATTTTGTAAATGTGCATCAACTGACTCTGCAAACAAAGATAACAACAGCCATACAGTGCTATCTTAGCAGTGACATACTGAGGCAGGTCTACACTCAAATCAAATCAAATGTATTTATAAAGCCCTTCTTACATCAGCTGATGTCACAAAGTGCTGTACAGAAACCCAGCCTAAAACCCCAAACAGTAAGCAATGCAGGTGTAGAAGCACGGTGGCTAGGAAAAACTCCCTAGAAAGGCCAGAACCTAGGAAGAAACCTAGAGAGGAACCAGGCTATGATGGGTGGCCAGTCCTCTTCTGGCTGTTCCGGGTGGAGATTATAACAGAACATGGCCAAGATGTTCAAATGTTCATAGATGACCAGCAGGGTCAAATAATAATAATCACAGTGGTTGTCGAAGGGTGGCTTTTCATAGCCAATCATTCAGTGTCTCTACCACTCTTGCTGTCTCTAGAGAGTTGAAAACAGCAGGTCTGGGTCAGGTAGCACGTCCGGTGAACAGGTCAGGGTTCCATAGCCTTAGGCAGAACAGTTGAAACTGGAGCAGCAGCACGGCCAGGTGGACTGGGGACAGAAAGGAGTTATCAGGCCAGGTAGTCCTGATGCATGGTCCTAGGGCTCAGGTCCTCCGAAAGAGAGAAAGAAACTCAGCATGACACCAGCTCTGTCCCTCCAAACTCCGCCAAATTCCAGCATGCACATCAAGTCCACCCTTACGGTGCCCATATTAGGACACCCTCACTGTCTGAGGGTCATGTCTAAATTTGACCTCAAAAGTGTTTTGGGTTTTACATTTTAGCTAACCCTAACCCTATTCTTAACCTTAACCTAATTCTCCTAACCTGCAACGTTAATTCTCCATACCTGCTGCATAAGTTCTCCTAAACCTGCTACGAAAAGTCAATTTTGACAAAACCTGAATCCCTTCTGGACAAGTCCTTGCTAGAGTCCTTGCTAGATCTTCAACCAATCTCCCCTATCTCTTTCCTACCGTGTCCATAATATCTCTATGCTGCTGCCGTCTTGCCTCTAAGGTTTAATAAACAGCGACTTATGCGAAGGAAACTCTGTGCAGTCAGGAATTTAGAAGCACCCGGAGGTTTGTCTGATTAATGCAAAGAGGTGCGCTAAGACAATACGCGCTAAGCTTGGCAAGTGTAATTCCAGGCAGAGAGGGGTCGGAAACGTGACAGTTGTAAGCAGTGCAGCATCTGATGGCCAATTGCTCACGCTTTTCATTTCAACACGGGCTCTTGGTGGAATCATGGCTTGATTGCACAGCGTAATGAAAAAGGGGCAGGCATTCTGATTCGCGTCACGGTCTCATAAACAAATAGCTAAAAAAGGTGAATCTAATTATGCGTTGAAATGATGGTCAATGGCAATGGGAAATTGAGAGATGTATTTTTCCAAAGTACTGAAATTAGTACAAAGTCTAAGCAGAGTAATACTAATAAGTTGAATATGAGTGTGTGTCTGAAGATCCACAATTCTTCATGGTCCTTTCGAGACAGTTATTGTGTGTGTGCACCTGTACAGTGTGTGTGTGCACCTGTACAGTGTGTGTGTGTGTGTGTCCAGTATGTGCGGATTTGCTTTAAGTGTGTCAGTCACCAGCAAGAACAGGCCATCCCACAGTGAGAACTAATGGCGCCTTGAGGGATGGAGAATGTCCATGAAAATCCTCCGCTAAAAGCCATAATCACATTAGCGTGCTGCTTGCTGCTGTGCTATCTAGGCTGGCCAAGAAACCCAGGAAGGAAGAACACACTGGCTGTATCAGCATCACTACCACTCACTGTGACTGTCCCTCTCACTGCATGGGGGAGGGGAGACATTAGTCATTGTGTCCAATGTACTGTATAACCAAGGCCTAGGAAATGTGTTTGTTAAAGGGCAACTGAACGCTAAATGTATTTGGTTGAAAACTACATATGTGGCATCGATATCATTGAGAAACACAACAAAGTGTAAGTAGAATCATTTTGGTCATAAAGTCAGTATATTCCGAAACATCGTTTTGTGAGATTTGTGTAAGTGAGATCATCAGAACTCTTGTTTTTCTTAATGACCAGCAGAAAATCAGATGCAGAATTGGTGAGTTAAGCCGCTCTTTCAGGTTATTTCTATGAAACAACCTTGGATATACTGTAACCTATACCATCCTCTGTGCACCTGCCACACTGCACAGTAGGCTATATTACTGTGCGTCCTCAGTTGTTCTGTGCGTCATCAGTTGTTGTACCCGCAAAACACCAGTCTCAACGTCAACAGTGAAGAGGCGACTCCGGGATGCTGGTCTTCTAGGCAAAGAAAAAGCCATATCTCAGACTGGCCAATAAAAATAAAAGATTAAGATGGGCAAAATAACAGAGGAAGAAAAAAGGTGTTATGTGGACAGACAAATCTAAGATTGAGGTGTTCGGATCACAAAGAAGAACATTCCTGAGGCACAGAAAAAATGTAAAGATGCTGGAGGAGTGCTTGACGCCATCTGTCAAGCATGGTGAAGGCAATGTGATGGTCTGGGTGTGCTTTGGTGGTGGTAAAGTGGGAGATTTGTACAGGGTAAAATTAATCTTTAAAAAGGAAGGCTATGACTCTATTTTGCAACGCCATGCTGTACCTTGTGGACAGTGCTTAATTGGAGCCAAAAGAATACAGACACTGGACAGAGGCTCTCTGCCTAGAACGTCAGCATCCCGGAGGTCGCCTCTTCACTGTTGACGTGGAGACTTGTGTTTTGCGGGTACTATTTAATGATGCTACCAGTTGAGGACTTGTGAGGCGTCTGTTTCTCAAACTAGACACTCTAATGTACTTGCTCAGTTGTGCACCGGGGTCTCCCACTCCTCTTTCTATTCTGTTAGAGCCAGTTTGCGCTGTTCTGTGAAGGGAGTAGTACACAGCGTCGTACGAGATCTTCAGAACAAGAATAGACTGATGAGTTTCAGAAGAAAGGTCTTTGTTTCTGGCCATTTTGAGCCTGTAATCGAACCCACAAATGCTGATGCTCCAGATACACAACTAGTCTAAAGAAGGCCAGTTTTATTGCTTCTTTAATCAGAACAACAATTTTCAGCTGTACTAACATAATTGCAAAATAGTTTTCTAATGATCAATTAGCCTTTAGAATGCTAAACTTGGATTAGCTAACACAACGTGCCATTGGAACACAGGAGTGATGGTTGCTGATAATGGGCCTCTGTACGCCTATGTAGATATTCAGTTTCCGGCTACAATAGCCATTTACAACATTAACAATGTCTACACTGTATTTCTGATCAATTCGCTGTTATTTTAATGGACAAAAAAAAAGTGTTTTTCTTTCAAAAACAAGGACATTTCTAAGTGACCCCAAACTTTTGAACGGTAGTGTACGTACACACACACACACACACACACACACACACACACACACACACACACACACACACACACACACACACACACACACACACACACACACACACACACACACACACACACACACACACACAAATGATGTATGCATAAGCTGAAACCTGAAAACAACATGGTGAAGGTTGCACACCAGAGTCCTGCTATTCCCTATTCCCCACTCAATTCCCATTTTTACAGCTCAATTGGCACCTTCATTCTAAAACCTGTATCACCCTGCCCTTACCCTCCCTCACTGCACGCGGTGTTAACCAGGTCAACACACACAGCCCAGACTTACTCAGTCACACTCACCCACAGCCATGTGTATAAGTACACACCGAAACACACAGAAACTGAGTCAGTGGTCAACACACCACAAACACACTCACTCATGTATACACACCATCACATCCCCTGTCCCCTCTTGTCACTCACTTAGAGCGTGCGATGTGCATAAAGGCTGCCTCTTTGACCTTGGTAGGGGGGTGAAGGGTATCACATCGAAGATGAGAAGCTAAAGGGGTGTCTGTGGTGTCTCACTACTGGACAGTTGGATGTGCAGAGTCAGGGTCTTGTCAATTCGAATACTACACAGTCGAGAGGGGGGTGTAAGGGTTGATGGGGTGGACGTTGGACAGATGACGACAGAGCGTGAAAACACCTGATAGACTGCACATGCCCGCCACCCTTCAGCATTAACAACACAGGGAGAGAGACGGAGAGAGAAATCTAAACATTTCAATCAGAAAACCTAAGAAAATTAACAACATATGAAAAAATTTGATTTGATGAAAAATGCAAAAACCTAAGAAAGAAATTGAGAAACCTATCCAACCAAAAACACAGAGACCCAGAAAACCTGAGCCTACGCCGTCAGTATGGCGAATAACTAAAACAATACAGAAATATCTAAGTAAAAAGAAGGAACAGCACGTCAGAAATCAGCTCAATGTAATTGAAGAATCCGTAGACTATTAACACTTCTGGAAAAATTGGAAAACACTAATCAAACAACAAGAAGAGTTGTCTATCCAAAACCACTTTTCCAATCTTTTTGGCCCTATAAGCACATTTTTTCAGCTTTTTGTTAAAAATCACGCTAAATTTCAACGTCCTGCTTCTCATGCCAGGAATATAGTATATGCATATGATTAGTATGTGTGGATAGAAAAAACTGTCTGTGACTATAACAGAACGTGTGTAGGAGGCAAAATACCAAGGAAAACTGTTCACAAAAAAAACAAAAACAAAAATATCCCTCCGCCAGTCTCTGTACTGTCTATGGCAAGGGAAAATAGATAGCGTCCAGTTTACAGTTCCTACAGCTTCCACACGATGTCGCCAGTACTGGCAATTGGCCTGAAGTTTATCCTTGGTTAGATGAGGAATAGGCACTTCCTGTCTTCGGGTACACCAGAGGAAGTTATGAAAGGGAGAATATGGACCATGATTTCAAGACTTGCTGCTATCGAATACAGATCGCCCCGTGATCAATTTGATCGATTATTAACGTTTACTAATACCTAAAGTTGGAAAAGTAGTTTGAAGTGTTTTGTCAAAGTTTATAGGCAACTTTTTTCATTAAAAAAAATGACGTTGCATTTTGAAAGCAGTTTTTTCCTGATCAGACGGGCTTCTTAAATGGACATTTTGGGTATACATGGACGGATTTAATCGAAAAAAAGACCCAATTGTGATGTTTATGGGACATATAGGAGTGCCAACAAAGAAGCTCGTCAAAGGTAATGAATGTTTTATATTTTATTTCTGCATTTTGTGTAGCGCCGGCTACGCTAATTATTCTGTTTACGTCCTCTTTGGGTATTTCGGGGGTCGCATGCTATCAGATAATAGTTTCTCATGCTTTCGCCGAAAAGCATTTTAAAAATCTGACATGTTGGCTAGATTCACAACGAGTGTAGCTTTAATTGAGTACCATGCATGTGTGTTTTAATGAAAGTTTGAGTTGTATCGAGTACTATTAGTTGTCACTCTGAAATTTCCGCTGATTTCCACTGATGTTGATCCCTGTACAGGGCTGCAGCCCTAAGAGGCCCTATAACAAAGAACAAACAGAAAAAACATATACATTATCAAATTCAAATCTTAGTACCAACTATTGAAGACTACCAGAACCCACTGGATTCTCCAATTACATTTAATAAACTACAGGACAAAATACAAACCCTCCAAACATAAAGACCTATGGTGTTGATGATATTCTAAATTAAATGATAAAATATACAGACCACAAAGAGAGAGAGACCGAGAGATATATAGTGAGTGAGTGAGGGAGGAAGACATAGGGAGAGGAGCTAGAGAAGTGGAGGTAAGGGAGAGGAAAAGCCTAGAGCCAGCGTACAGAACTGTACTCTATGAACTGAGAGTAAACAGACAAACAACCTTGTGGCATTGTGTTGGAAGATTAAGTGCAGTAGTTTTTCTCCCTGTCAGGTGCAGGATTGCAAGATTCCTCCATGGTGCATGAGAGTGTCAGTGTGTCTGCATATTGAATTTCGCCCAGCACCAGACAGGGACGATCCCGGCTGACTCTTGTCCTTGATGTGACCCAGGTTTTTGGCATTCCATCAGCACCGCACACACATACATGGACGCACGCACACAATCACACAGACACACACGTGCGCGCACACACAGAAGCACAGATGCACACACATACTCGCACGCATGCTCGCACACACACACACACATGCACACCCATCTCTCTGTCCAAACATCCATAACCCACAGCATAGATCCTCATCAGGACTAAACACAGCCTAAGGACCAGATGTAATATTCCCTTTCCCAAGTAAAAAGGTTTTCACCTGTTAGACAATACAACATTCAGAGGGGAATATACACAAACTAAGCTAAACCATGGGGCAGTATTTATGAATACTTTATCCCTTTATTTTCCTCCCTGCTTCATTCCCCCTAGATAATAATAGCTACTATTTTTGCACTAGACTACAGCAAACACTTGAACAGTAAACACTCAACCTGGCCCATAGTTCTCCATGTCCATCCAAAGACACTCTTTGCTTTCTTCCTACGCACTCCTCCTGCTTTGTGTGTCATCTCTGAAAAACGCTCCAGGGCCTTTTTCCACAGGCCCCACGAGACATTCATTACATGATTTGTATTCTGTTGACTTTTACATGCACCCCTTTGTAATTGCACTTGCTGCTGGAGCAAGAACTTATGAACCGTCGACCGATTGAAGCGCCAGTCAGTGCATTAGCCTGTAGAGAGTCTGTGTAGTCTACATCTATTTCCCGTTGCCCTTGACGATCAAAGAAAAACGTTGGGAGAAAGACAACTTTTCAAAGCATGGGGCGTCAAGGAGGATAACAGGCAATGGTATGAATAATGAATTACACAACAATAATCAGTTTAACAGAAGCTCGGTTTGAAAGGGAGGGACAAATTGAAAAGGGAGAAGGAGCGAGGCAAAGAGCGAGAGATGGAATGCCAAAAAATAAAGAGAGCGAGCGGCGACTCCGGCGAGAGGTTGTCCACAAAGGGAGATGTCAAGAGAGAGCGACAATGGTAGAGTAGATAGAGAAGACGGAAATTGAGTGGAAACACAGGGAGACAGTTTCCTATCTGAGACAGAGCGACTGAGCAGAGGAAGGTAGGTAAGGAGGACGGAAAAGGAAAGAGGGAGGAGAGAAGAGATGGAGAAAAGGCACACCCGCATAATTAACAGTGGCATGCTGCAGCCAATTAAATATTTACAGAGGCACTTCTCTCCGACACCTTGATGATGAAGAGAGGTAGCCCAAGGATTATCACATGGTTGGAGCCTGGGGTGGGAGAGGATTAAACATTAACCGCCAGATAGATCCCTTTTCTTCCCCGTCTGATCCCATTAACTCTGGCTGGCCCAGCTCTTACCTCAGCGACTGGTTTTCTCCTCTCCACCCAGCATGCCCCTGACAGCCAGGCTCCTAGCTACCTGCTCTGTGCTCCCCCTAAAAGACCCAGCCCGCCCCCCACTTTCCTCTCCACCTCTCACGCCCCTGACAGCCAGGCTCCTAGCTACCTGCTCTGTGCTCCCCTAAAAGACCCAGCCCACGCCCCTGACAGCCAGGCTTTACCTGCTCCACCCAGCCCGCCCCGCCACTCTCACGCCCGCCCCTGAGAGCCAGGCTCCTAGCTACCTGCTCTGTGCTCCCCCTAAAAGACCCAGCCCGCCCCCCACTTTCCTCTCCACCTCTCACGCCCCTGACAGCCAATCTCGCCAACCTCCTTCCTACCTGCTTCCACCACTCCTCCACCACCTGTCAGGCCCAGCATGGCGAGAGCAGCAGCTAAGAGTGATGGGCAGCAGACGAGCACCACCTGGACACCTCTCACACGGCAGAACAAGATGGATACAGGTAGCCTGCTCTCCCGAATGACTAGGTCGAAATGGATTTGGGCAGGACTTTAGCTGACAGGGAAATCTAAGAAACGTCAGGGAAGTTGTAGTGAATAGATTGTCCTGAATTTGTGCTGCATCACGTTTTCGCCAAGGTGTTTATTTCATCTGAAGGCTGAATCATTTAGTAGGACAATTATGGATATACATGACAAGGAATGAATTACCGTAATGTATAAATTAATGTATGAACATGTATGAATCATCAGATGTGAAGAAGACATTGTTTCAAGCTCATGATTAGTGCCCTTTTCTCTTAATGTTTGTGGTCAGTTCGGTTGCAGATTAGGAAGGTCAGGCAAAGTGTTGTCTTCCAAATGCAATTCATCAACAATATGTCACAGCGACTACCAGAATATCCTAAAAGACCCACCATCAAAACCGTCAGCTTGATTGTGCTATTAGATCACACACATGCTGTTATTCTGGCTACAGCCAAAAGAGTACGACATCTGCCTCTTTTCTACTGTCCATGTGCTGCATCCACACTTCTTCATCCACTCCCCCACCCTTCCATCACTCCACCTCCATCCCTCCCTCCCTCCCTCCCTCCTCCCTCCCTCCCTCCCTCCCTCCCTCCCTCCCTCCCTCCCTCCCTCCCTCCCTCCCTCCCTCCCTCCCTCCCTCCCTCCCTCCTCCCTCCCTCCCTCCCTCCCTCTCTATAATCCTTCTCCACACAACAGTCAATAGAGCAGTGCAGAGTGCACACAGCCATACAGCACTCAATCTGCAGAGTGGTACGACTTCAATAGGCGGCCACAGATCTTTACCATTGAATCCTCTGGAGAAAAACCAAGCGTCGACACCTTGGACAACGCTTCCAAAGCGGTATTTTACCCCATTTTCCTTGGACTGGAGCCTAAACCCCTTAGCACATTGAAATCGATAGGGTAGTTAAACTGTTACTTCCCTCCCCCAGACAACCACACACCCACCACCCACCAGCCCCCTTCAAGACCAAGTGGAGTACTGTCAATAAACCCTTAGCGCAGATCATTTGACAGATTGGTGGGTGAAGTGCTGCCATCAACGTGAAGGCCTAAAATAGTCCTTCTCACTGACAAGATGTCTGGCTGTAAAGCCTGTTTCCCTTGACAAGTTAGGGGGGAAAACTCTCCACCTGTAGGATTGCAGTATGTCTACAATATCATACATCCAGACATCTTTTGGATTCTGAGTGGCACAGCGGTCTAACATGTGTCACTACAAGACCCCGGTTTTATCGCGGACTGTGTCACAACCGGCCGTGATCGGGTGTCCCCATAGGGCGGCGCACAATTGGCACAGCGTCGTCCGGGGTTAGGGGAGGGTTTGGCCGGGGTAGGCCATCATTGTAAATAAGAATTTGTTCTTAACTGACTTGTTAAATAAAGGTTCAATTAAACATATAAATAAAATAATCATGTAAATATGGGCTGTGTGGACACATAGTTGTCTTCCTATCTGAAACATCGATGTATTTCAACCTAATCCTTTGGAGTTGAGGCTGTAAATGCATTACGCCGGCCTAGGCAAAACATAAGTGCTAGCCGCCAATCTATCTCTGATCTTACAGATTCACTTGCACCAATACATGTACAGAGCTGAGTACTTCACATTCTCAAGTTCTTTTCAACCTTTCAAACACATGCCACATGTTACTTGTGTGCTTTCTAATACTCAGACATCTAACAGCAGTTGCATTAATTAAAACGACAGAAAATCTACACTGATTACAAATAGACAAAAGAGAGTGGTAGCTTTAGAGTGGGAATTTGACAGTGTTGATAATCCAATTCCCTGAAAAAAAAAGCAGTTAAGCACATTGAGCGATTGACAACATCAAACATCTGTTCAATAGATGTGAGAAGTGTGTTAAGAAATGGCCAGAAATGTTGTCTGGTACCAGAATTGTTGTCTGTGACCAAAATTGCTTTCTGTGGTCAGAATTGTTGTCTGTGGTCAGAATTGTTGTCTGTGGTCAAAATTGTTGTCTGTGGTCAGAATTGTTGTTTGTGGTCAAAATTGTTGTCTGTGGTCAAAATGGTTGTCTGTGGTCAAAATTGTTGTCTGTGGTCAGAATTGTTGTCTGTGGTCAAAATTGTTATCTTTGGTCATAATTGTTATCTGTGACCAGAATTGTTGTCTGTGAATGGAATAGATCAATGATGTGTTTTTATAGTGCGCAGCTGCATTAGACCAAAGCCCTACATCTCTCTCATTTGATCTTCATAGTCATAGCATCTGTAGAATAGTAGCTGCTGGTATGGAATTAAGAGTTGATTGAGCCAAGTTTCACACTAGACAGATTATGAAATACACACACACACACTGGTTTCCAGAAAATAAACATGGCATAGATAAAGTGCTGAAAATTCATTAGCAAATTCAATTCTGAACAAAATCTGAATTCAATTGAGTGCCTGGCTAAAATATCTAATTTGGCTTTTGTTTTTAGTTTTTGCATGCATGAGCCGTATAGCAGTTCACAACAGACTAAGCTTACTTGTTAATTTTGTACATGTTCTGCTCGATAATGACATATTTTGTCTTGAATATGCAAATATATTTAGATATGCTCAAACATACAGTATAATAAGGCCAGTTAATTGTGATGACTGGAATGAAGGAAATTAGCCAATTAGAAGTTAGTTTCAAGCTGCAACACAAATGAAGAACATAAAACAAGTTACCATGACGTTTCCTTTCTCTTTACAACTACTTAACAAGACCAGGAAGACACAACATTTATCAGAGTAACTAGAAATATCATAACATCTTAAACCACCATCACTATCCGCTAACTCGGTGTACTGTAGAAGCTCCAAAAAGCTCTCAAACCAACAACTGCAGGGGTGCAATTCTGGTTTTAGAAGTGGGAGGGGGGGACATTTGGGAAGTACTTTTTTTTACCATCTAAAACTAATTTCCTGCATTTCCTGCATCAATATTGTTTTGCACCTTTAACCAGTAGCCTAACAAATGATCAACTCTCCCCCCAAAAAATACAAAGACTTGATTGTCTTTATTAAGACATCCCGAGGAGGAGTATTTCTGTTTTTAATAAAGCCCTTTTGTGGGGAAAAACTCATTCTGATTGGACTCCAGTGGGTGGGAATGGGACCCCAGTGGGTGGGCATGGCTCCCAAGTGGGTGGGCCTATGCCCACGCATGGTTGCGCCCATTTACATTACATTTAAGTCATTTAGCAGACGCTCTTATCCAGAGCGACTTACAAATTGGTGCATACACCTTATGGCATCCAGTGGAACAGCCACTTGCATCTAAATCTTTTTTTTGGGAGGGAGGGGGTGAGAAGGATTACTTACCCTTACTTACCCTATCCTAGGTATTCCTTGAAGAGGTGGGGTTTCAGGTGTCTCCGGAAGGTGGTGATTGACTCCGCTGTCCTGGCGTCGTGAGGGAGTTTGTTCCACCATTGGGGGCCAGAGCAGCGAACAGTTTTGACTGGGCTGAGCGGGAACTGTACTTCCTCAGTGGTAGGGAGGCGAGCAGGCCAGAGGTGGATGAACGCAGTGCCCTTGTTTGGGTGTAGGGCCTGATCAGAGCCTGGAGGTACTGAGGTGCCGTTCCCCTCACAGCTCCGTAGGCAAGCACCATGGTCTTGTAGCGGATGCGAGCTTCAACTGGAAGCCAGTGGAGAGAGCGGAGGAGCGGGGTGACGTGCGAGAACTTGGGAAGGTTGAACACCAGACGGGCTGCGGCGTTCTGGATGAGTTGTAGGGGTTTAATGGCACAGGCAGGGAGCCCAGCCAACAGCGAGTTGCAGTAATCAAGACGGGAGATGACAAGTGCCTGGATTAGGACCTGCGCCGCTTCCTGTGTGAGGCAGGGTCGTACTCTGCGGATGTTGTAGAGCATGAACCTACAGGAACGGGACACCGCCTTGATGTTAGTTGAGAACGTCAGGGTGTTGTCCAGGATCACGCCAAGGTTCTTAGCGCTCTGGGAGGAGGACACAATGGAGTTGTCAACCGTGATGGCGAGATCATGGAACAGGCAGTCCTTCCCCGGGAGGAAGAGGAGCTCCGTCTTGCTGAGGTTCAGCTTGAGGTGGTGATCCGTCATCCACACTGATATGTCTGCCAGACATGCAGAGATGCAATTCGCCACCTGGTCATCAGAAGGGGAAAGGAGAAGATTAATTGTGTGTCGTCTGCATAGCAATGATAGGAGAGACCATGTGAGGTTATGACAGAGCCAAGTGACTTGGTGTATAGCGAGAATAAGAGAGGGCCTAGAACAGAGCCCTGGGGGACACCAGTGGTGAGAGCGCGTGGTGAGGAGACAGATTCTCGCCACGCCACCTGGTAGGAGCGACCTGTCAGGTAGGACGCAATCCAAGCGTGGGCCGCGCCGGAGATGCCCAACTCGGAGAGGGTGGAGAGGAGGATCTGATGGTTCACAGTATCGAAGGCAGCCGATAGGTCTAGAAGGATGAGAGCAGAGGAGAGAGAGTTAGCTTTAGCAGTGCGGAGCGCCTCCGTGATACAGAGAAGAGCAGTCTCAGTTGAATGACTAGTCTTGAAACCTGACTGATTTGGATCAAGAAGGTCATTCTGAGAGAGATAGCGGTAGAGCTGGCCAAGGACGGCACGCTCAAGAGTTTTGGAGAGAAAAGAGAGAAGGGATACTGGTCTGTAGTTGTTGACATCGGAGGGATCGAGTGTAGGTTTTTCAGAAGGGGTGCAACTCTCGCTCTCTTGAAGACGGGAGGGACGTAGCCAGCGGTCAGGGATGAGTTGATGAGCGAGGTGAGGTAAGGGAGAAGGTCTCCGGAAATGGTCTGGAGAAGAGAGGAGGGGATAGGGTCAAGCGGGCAGGTTGTTGGGCGGCCGGCCGTCACAAGACGCGAGATTTCATCTGGAGAGAGAGGGGAGAAAGAGGTCAGAGCATAGGGTAGGGCAGTGTGAGCAGAACCAGCGGTGTCGTTTGACTTAGCAAACGAGGATCGGATGTCGTCGACCTTCTTTTCAAAATGGTTGACGAAGTCATCTGCAGAGAGGGAGGAGGGGGGGGGGGATTCAGGAGGGAGGAGAAGGTGGCAAAGAGCTTCCTAGGGTTAGAGGCAGATGCTTGGAATTTAGAATGGTAGAAAGTGGCTTTAGCAGCAGAGACAGAGGAGGAAAATGTAGAGAGGAGGGAGTGAAAGGATGCCAGGTCCGCAGGGAGGCGAGTTTTCCTCCATTTCCGCTCGGCTGCCCGGAGCCCTGTTCTGCGCCACTGCCCAGTCATGTGAAATCCATAGATTAGTTACTAATGAATTTATTTAAATGGACTTATTGCCTTTCATGAACTGTAACTCAGCAAAATCTTAGAAATTGCTGCATATTAAATGTATATTTTTGTTCAGTATAATTCATATCATGGTCCTAATAGTACTGTAGAGCTCTTTGTACTTGCACACAATATAGCTGGGTTGCCCCGCCCTGTCCCTAGGGGTCCACTGCCCTGCAGCGCCCCAACTCAACACACCCCACTCAGCTTTAGGATCTTAGTGAAACATTCATGATTGTTTTCAGGTGTGTTAGGCCAAGGCCAGAGTGACAACCCACCGGACGGCAGACCCCTAGGCAAGCTAGGAATTGCCTAAATATGTATCTTCCCTGACGTGGACATGTTTTCAATACAGACTCCTTTTATCGTGCTGTATTCCATATAAGGCATCCAGGCCTTATGAGAGTTGCCCAGTATACCCTTAATCTTGTAATAGATCAAATCTAGTGATAGATAACTTGACATTTCTGCCATCCATTGTGACATTGTGGAAGGATAACCAACCTTCCAATTAATGGCAATGCATTTCTTAGGCACTTTAAATGCTTGGTTACACAGTTTCTTCTGATAACAGTCTTCAGTATCAACATTTCCAAGCAAACAAAAACGGGGAGCATCAGTAGACATGTTGAGATAAAAGTGATTTACACCTCCAGCAGAGGAATTACATGTATGTTTCACTGGCATTTAGTATGTTATATGGATGGTCTTAAGCTGCAGTAATTTATGTCTGAGATGATACAAACATGACTGGGCATTCAAACATATCTGTATCCATTCATCATCATCAGTAACTTCTACCAGGTCTTCCTCAAATTTTTGCTTGACATGTTTTGTGTCATTGGGAAAATCCAGTATCAACCCTTAATACGGTTTGGAAATCAACTTTGTGTCACGTTCTGACCTTAGTTCCTTTATTTTGTCTTTGTGTTAGTTTTGTCAGGGCGTGAGTTGGGGTGGGTAGTCTATGTTCTTTTTTCTTCGTTGTATTTCCGTGTTCGGCCTGGTATGGTTCTCAATCAGAGGCAGCTGCCGATCGTTGTCTCTGATTGAGAATCATACTTATGTAGCCTTTTCCCACCTTTTCTGTTTAGTGTTTTCTGCACCTTACAGGACAGTTTCGTTTTGCATCTGCAAAGAATTCACCTCAGCTCTGTCACAGACTGATCTTCCCTGGCTGCTAAGATGAGGCATGACAAAGAATCACCTTGGTGTACATTTATACATTATATTATCCAAGAATAGAATCAATGGTTCAATAATTGAAATGACCAGATCCCAGAGTGTAGCTTTAAGCTTAAGCTACTGTCCTGTAGCTACTGTAGGTCTACCCATCAATTCCAGATGGAACTTTGTATCATTCACTGATATTGTTAATATACTGCAAAATCCTCCTGAGCTCCGTAGACTGGTCTTCCCTGGCTGTCTAACCCTGCTGGGAACCCTGTCACCATCTGATCCTGCAAAGACATGATGAGCATAATGTTGTGTACTGATTGTGCACCATGAAGACTGTCGAGCTGTTTATTACTGTGTTTGTTTGAAAAGTAAGGAATTAGCTAAGGAAACTGACAGATCAATAACAATACATTTCTATACTGAATATTAAAAACTCACATTGCACTGAAAAAAACTTCAGAATATGGGTCTTCAATTTGGCCGCTGGTTTCATCATTTGTTTCAGGTCTAGTGTGATTGAGGCAAAAATAACAGCTAATGTTAGCCAACCTTTGGACAGCTCTCTTTCTCTAACAATACGTCAACTGGCAAAAGCTAGCGAAGTTCATTCACTTCTGTTGAAATAGGACAAAATAAAGGCTACCAAACATTTCCATACAAACAACAGCTGATAGATAGTAATAACAGCCACCTCATATCATCTGAAAGACAGCTAGAGGCTAGAGCTGAACTGGCTGTGGTAAGTTAGCTATTAGCAAGCTAATTCATTCACCTCAGTCAAGTAGGGATGAAACATTGGCTAAGGTTACATGTCAGTTACACTAGCTAATCACTTAGCACTGGGAATAAGCACTAGTTAATTGTTTTCTGTTAAGTTAAACAGCAGTTACCTTGCCAGCTACAACAGTGAGCTGAAGTGTAGCCAGTTTCTGCTCTGCTTGCTTTTACAACTCGGAAAAAGAGCACAACACACTGACAGCAGCTGTCACTGTTCAACTCTCCCTTGCTGGTGCAGCCAACCTTCCAGAAGCTTTGCATTTCACACAGCCTGTCTGCCCGCTCTGTGTTGTCCATGCGGTTCTAAATTCAGAGGCTGAAAACTCCAAACAGCCTACCCAACCGTTCTGAGGCATCCGCTTGGTCCTAAAGCACACTGTTGCACTTTTAGTATCACATTGCAATGATAAAACTGGGGGTGGGGGGACAAAAGTGCAATTTAAGAATGTGTGTGTGTGTGTGGGGGGGGGGCATGACCCCAGTCACCCCATCCGTCTGTCCCCAGTGAAAGTTTCACCCCTGCGTGTGTGTGTGTGTGTGTGTGTGTGTGTGTGTGTGTGTGTGTGTGTGTGTGTGTGTGTGTGTGTGTGTGTGTGTGTGTGTGTGTGTGTGTGTGTGTGTGTGTGTGAGAGAGAGAGAGTTGAGGGGTTGTTCTTAGAGCAGCAGGTTGCACATCCAGGAGCTGCAGAGTCATGCTCCTTCGTGAGTAGAGTTGAGAGAATGAGAGATTTGAGAAGAGGAGGGGAAGGAGGGAGAAAGGGTGGAGAGGTGAGGTAGAGGAAGTGAACAGAGGGGGATTGCCAGAGAAAGGGGCAAGAGCCCAGGAGTCAGTGCTGTCAGGATCATTCACGGCATCAGCACCACTTGCACTACGAAAAAAATAGAATTACCTCGGGGAGCAGAAATAAGCTAATCAGTTTAGGAAGGAGCCCCTGGGGAAGACAGAGGGAGGAGGGGGGCGGGAGAAGGGGGGCATAGTGCACTGCACTGGTAGACTGGCAGGTATCAGGGATGTATGTGTGTGCGTGTGTTTGTGTGCGCGTAGTTGACATTGGATTCATCTGTACTGTGCATGCAGATCTTCCTACATTTAAATAATTTAATCACAACAGTACTGCCATTGTTATGCTACCACTGTTGGTCTGCTAGCCTAGCCACTCTAGCAGTGCTTTTGTGTTAGCTATGTTTGGCCAGAGCAGGGTGCTTTGGAGAGCCTGTATGGCACGCACTCAGCTTCCACAAACTCTTGTATGGTGGGTGGGGCAGGGGGATTACTCAGCTCTGGCTTTCTTACAATGCTCTCTTGGCCTCATCGCTCCTCACTCTGACGTACCTTCCCTCGCTCTTACCGTCTCAATTGTTTAGACATTACACAATTATACGGTGTCAATACTAGGATAGCCTTAGTCTCAGCAGGACTTCCTAATATGGACCCCGTACAGGTACACCCCCTTCTTTCCATGTGGAAGCAACAGAAGCTAAGGATCTCTCTCTTTCCCTCAACACAGCAGAAGGAAACAGAGTTCCCCCATTGTGTGGCTGGGATGAAATCCGTTCTCGCTTGTCGTCGCAGCAAGCTGCTAGCTCGCGTACACAAAAGCCTCATTCCCTCGACAACCGCATTAGCAAACCGCTTGCAAGCTCGCATGTTCGCCGGCGAAACACACACAGACCACCACACTCTTCATCTAGCTGAGAAAAGAGAAAAGAGGCCCTCTGAGTGAAACAAGCCCTCTCGTAAAAACAGCCGCCGCCAGCCTCTTATGATGATGTATCTGGGTATTTCTTCTGGGAAGGAGGCGAGCGAGGAGCACTAGAAAGCAATCGATGGAGAGCCATTTAATATTTACACTTTTCACCGAGCCAGGCTGAGAGTGTGAGAGGGTCTTGTGTAAGGGAGAAATAGCTAAAGACTTGGAATTAAGCCCGGCAACACTAACCTCTGTCTTTTTGGACCAAATATTATATGAATGTTTTATTGTCTGGCCGAAGAGGGAACAAGCAAGTATGGTGCCCGTAATAAAAACAGCCTCGGTCTCAACAGGACTTGTGGATTGTCACCTGAGGGAGGGGGAAACATCCCATTGATGGAATTGCCACAGATGGTGTGAAATAAAGCTATGATATTTCTTCACTGGGGGCTAAGGTGGTTTCAGCGACCTAGCCGAGGCAATTAAATATGTAATAAGTAATAAAAGATGGTATTAACTCATTTGTCTTTCATTTCATTTCTAATATCCGTTTTGTTGGTCTGTTTTGTCTTTCCCGAATTCAATTAGTTTTTTGGGAACGCGTCCTAATAATGTTCATATTATGACGATGTTTCTTAAATCGGTTATTAATCTCTTTGGTGAATGTTAAAATCGTAAACAAATCCAAGCCACCAGATGTTATTAGCGGGATGTCTGTCTCCTCCGAGCCGTTTGGTTTGGATTAATGCCTTGTCGGCGTGCACGGCTCAGAGAATTATCTCTGGCTCTCTACTCCCAATGGTACAATGCCTTCAGAAATGATTCACACCCCTTGACTTTTTTCCACATTTTGTTGTGTTACAGCCTGAATTTAAAATGGATTATATTAAGATTTTGAATCACTGGCCCTCACACAATATCTAATAATGTAAAAAAAAAAAAAAAAAAAGCCTTACAAATGAAAAGCTGAAATATGTTGAGTCAATAAGTATTCTACCTGTTTGTCACGGCAAGGCTAAATCAGTTCAGGAGTAAAAGTTTGCTTAACAAGTCACATAATAAGCTGCATGGACTGCAATAATAGTGCTTAATAGGATTTTTGAATGACTATCGCATCTCGGTACTCCACGCATACAATTATCTGTTATGTCTCTCAGTCGAGCAGTGCATTTCAAACACAGATTCAACCACAAAGACCAGGAAGGTTTTCCGATGCTTTGCAAAGAAGGGCACCTATTGGTAGACGGGTAAAAAAATAAAAGCACACATTGAATATTCCTTTGAGCATGGCGAAGCTGTTAATTACACTTTGGATGGTTACAGAGTTTAATGGCTGTGATATTAGAAAACTTGAGGCTGGATCAACAACGGTTGTAGTTGCTCCACAATACTAAAACCTGAATGACAGAGTTAAAAGAAGGAAGCCTGTACAGAATATACATTTTCCAAAACATGCCATCCTCTACAATAAGCATCTAAAGTAAAACTGTAAAGAATGTGGCAAAGAAATTAACTTCATGCCCTGAACACAGGGTGTTTTTTTGGGGGCAAATCCAACACAACAAATCACTGAGTATATTTTCAAGCATGTATCATGTTATGCGTATGCTTGTAATCGACAACGACTAGGGAGTTTTTTGGAGGGGGTGAAAAGAAACGGAATAGAGCGAAGCACATGCAAGATCCTTTAATGTTTACACTTTTCACCGAGCCAGGCTGAGAGTGTGAGAGGGTCTTGTGTAAGGGAGAAATAGCTAAGGACTTGGAATTAAGCCCGGCAAAACTAACCTCTGTCTTTTTGGACCAAATATTATATGAATGTTTTATTGTCTGGCTGAAGAGGGAACAAGCAAGTATGGTGCCCGTAATAAAAACAGCCTCGGTCTCAACAGGACTTGTGGATTGTCACCTGAGGGAGGGGGAAACATCCCATTGATGGAATTGCCACAGATGGTGTGAAATAAAGCTATGATATTTTTTCACTGGGGGCTAAGGTGGTTTCAGCGACCTAGCCGAGGCAATTAAATATGTAATAAAACATGGTATTAACTCATTTGTCTTTCATTTAATTTCTAATATCGGGAACATCCCGAAAAGTCTGCTTTCCACCAAACACTGGGAGACAATAACCTAAAACACAATGCCAAATATACACTCGAGTTGTTGACCAAGACCACATTAAATGTTCCTGAGTGGCCGAGTTACAGTTGTGACTTAAATCGGCTTGG
Source organism: Oncorhynchus keta (assembly GCF_023373465.1). Lineage (NCBI taxonomy): Eukaryota > Metazoa > Chordata > Actinopteri > Salmoniformes > Salmonidae > Oncorhynchus > Oncorhynchus keta. The sequence continues at coordinate 8,584,710 of NC_068451.1, forward strand.
AAATCTAAGGCAAGACTTGGCTGTTCATAAAATGGCTGTTCATATTATGACGATGTTTCTTAAAATCGGTTATTAATCTCTTTGGTGAATGTTAAAATCGTAAACAAATCCAAGCCACCAGATGTTATTAGCGGGCTGTCTGTCTCCTCCGAGCCGTTTGGTTTGGATTAATGCCTCGATCAACAGCCAACTTGACAGACCTTGAAGAATTTAAAAAAAATAATCATATGCAAATATTGAAGATTCCAGGTGTGCAAAGCTCTTAGAGACTTACTCGGAAAGACTTAATGTATTGACTCATGGGTGTGAATACTTCTGTAAATGAGATATTTATGTATTTCATTTTCAATAAATGTGCAAAAATGTATAAAAACATTTTTTCACTTTGCCATTATGGGGTATCGTGTGTAGATGGGTGAGAGAAAAAAATCTATTGAATCCATTTTGAATCTAGGCTGTAACACAACAAAATGTGGAATAAGTCAAGTGGTGTGAATACTTTCTGAAGGCTCTGTGTGTGTTAATGTGAGAATGATCTGTAAATAAGTAGCAAACTGCTCTGCCAGCAATATACCACACACATTGACACAGACTCAGACACAGAAATGTATGCACACACACACACACACACACACACACACACACACACACACACACACACACACACACACACACACACACACACACACACACACACACACACACACACACACACACACACACACACACACACACACACACACACACACACACACACACACACACACACACACACACACACACACACACACACACAGACATAGGCAGACACAACCCTCTGACAGCTGCTGTCCATGTGCATACTGCACAGTGGCAATATTCATTTATTTTTCAACAATCTTACACGTTACAGTTCACAGCACACTAAAGGATACAGAGACATCAAACATGGCATACTTGTGAGACATGTATCATTGAAATACGAATAATAGAACATGCTGAAACTGCCAGACTTCATTGTCAAAGCCAAAGAGTGACAATATGATCTTGAATCCACCAGACGATGCCTGTTCTTTTAAAAATGTATCTAGTCTACATCATTTGCAATAAGACAAACTATTATAAACTGTCATTATCATAGCTACTCTTTCTAAATCTAATTAGTAAAGGTAAATGCAAAGGTGACCTCACCATCCAGGATCATGTCTCACAATGCATTACAACCACAAGAGTTAGACAGGTACTTGTAAGCTTTTCTTTTAAGGCATTCTATCATTGTGGTGTTCCACAACAGCCTTCAACTTTACATGACCGGGAAAAAAACACAAATCCAACGTTAGTCCTAGCCTTCCAAATGTTCCCATACAAGCATCGAAACTACGAATAATGCCTGGTTGCCTGGTTCACGTAGTTTCCACCACAAACCGATTGAAATAACTTTTCATTTCGTGATGAGAGGGAAGAAATATCAGTTGAAGCTCATTACTTTCATGTTCATACCTCTTCAGCCCCTTTTCACATATTTTATATGCCTTAGTTCCATGTATTATCCCCAAAGCAATTTTTGGCCATCTTTTTATGGGAGGGGACCTTCTCTGAGTTCAAGTCCCTCCATGGTACTAAACTGGGGCTTACTGGTGTTGAATGTAAATGTATCCTACTCCCTGCCAGGAGGATGTGTGTGTGTATGTGTGTGTGTGTGCACATGCATGTGTGTGTGTGTGTGTGTGTGTGTGTGTGTGTGTGTGTGTGTGTGTGTGTGTGTGTGTGTGTGTGTGTGTGTGTGTGTGTGTGTGTGTGTGTGTGTGTGTGTGTGTGTGTGTGTGTGTGTGTGTTTGAGTGTATGTGTGTGTGCTCCAAGTTTACAGAGTGTTTCCAGGAAGGCCTCCAGTTCCTCTCTTCCTCTCTGAACTCATCACTGACACCACTACTGATCTCCACCCTCTAATTCCCCAGCTTATCTGAGCACACAAATTCCTACATAGCTCTCTCTCAGCCCGCCACCTCTCAGCCCCCCAGAGAGACTTGAGTCAGAGCCAGAGGAGAAAAGAGATGGTGGGAATAGGATTGGGGGAAAGGGTGAAGAGAGAAGAGAGTGAGAGAAAAAAGACTGAGGGAGAAAGAGAGGAAGAGTGAAAAAGAAAGAGTGAATAGACAGACACGGAGAGAGTAGGGATGCAGGGATTCCCATGGCCAGAGATAAAGACAGAGAGAGGGAGAGACAGACAGGAAGTCTTTGATGGAGATGTCGTACAGATGTGTCACACAAATCCAGATCTTTAGTCAGTCTCCAACAGGCTCAAAGCCATAGCTCTGCCACACAGAGCCCTCCTCTCCGCCCCTCTCCTCTCCCCTTCACTCCTCTCTGTCTCTCTCTGACTATCTCTATATCTCCAGCTCTAGTCCCCTCTTCTTTCTCCTCCCCTTTCCCTCTCTCCTCTCCCCCTCACTCTTCTCTTTTTCTCTCTTCCTTTCCCTCTCACTCGCCTCTCCTCTCCTGCTCTTTCCTCTCTGCCTTCGCTCCTCTCCCCCATCCCTTTAGTTCCATCTCCTGGTCTCCCAGGACCTGTCCTCATCTCCTGCTCCCCTCTCCAGTGGCCTGTTAATGAATTTTTGGCACTTTGCAGCCACAGATGGTGAGGCCGGCAGCCATGCTGGCTTCAGGGCTCCAGTTGGGCTAAAGATGAGCGCCTCAACCATCGTTTGCCTCTGCCTTTTCAAACACAATGGCCCCATCTCACTGCATTCAAATGGGACTGTTCTTCCTTCAGCTAACTCTCTCTGTGTTGCTCTCTCTTTCTCGCTCTCCCTCTCCCTGCTCTCTCCATTCTCTACTCTCTTTACCCATCTCCCCTCGTCACTCCATCCCACCATTCCTCCATCACTGGATATCTGGTGAATTGCAAAGCCCTGTTCATGTAACCTCGCAGGCCTAAAACTGCTCTCCCCGCATCAGCCACACGCCTAATAAAACATCCAGAGTGATATGTGTTTCTTTTATCCCTCCTCCTCTCACTCTTATTCATTTGACACACATTTCAGAATGTTATGCCTCATTCATACCTCCCCCTGGTCTGAATGGTCTGATACCTGAAGTGTGTTGTACAGTGTGGGTTGGCGAGCACCTGAGTGCATGCTATAGCAGAGAAGCTAGAGATAATTCCCACTAAGATCCAGTCCGAGGTCTCTGTGAAATCCGTCTATTCAGCTATGGGACTTTCCCTTGAGCTAGTGTACTGCACTGCTGAGCTCAGGCAGGACATGTAGAGTACATTGGGTTATACTCTCTTAACCCTGGAGCATTGTCAGCATTGCACAGTATGCTTCCTGTACGTTGAGAGTGGTACGTTAGCCCACGGATGTTGTTTTTAGATTGCTTCTAATCTGTACGCTGGTTATATTTAAGACATTCTGACACACAATTACAGGATTATTCATATGTTCGATTTACGAATAGCATGATTTACTGGATTTACAAATACACAAATTGTGTTTATGTTGTACATTGTATTTGTGTCTATTGCAGTCTATTTATAGCACCAGTGTGGCTATGGGTTAGTTGCTTCACTCAAGGGCATCCAGCTGTTTTTACACCTGAGCGCTGATCCTTTTAATGAAGCGGTAAAAACACACACGTCCTTGCACGCACACACACACACACACACACACACACACACACACACACACACACACACACACACACACACACACACACACACACACACACACACACACACACACGCACACGCGCACGCACGCGCACGCACGCGCACGCACGCACACGCGCACACACACACACTTACTAATCCTCAAACAACATGACTCTCATCATACCTTTCAAGGTTCTATCCACTGCTCCAGGAAGAATTATTCCTCTGGCACAGATCTAGGATCATCTTACCCTTCCCCAATTCATATCTTAACCATTAGGGGGGGAAACGTGAAACTGAGGTTGGATCAGTGTCTACGGGCAAATACGCTACTCCCTCTCCTTTCAGTGCCCCAAATTAAGTGTCCTACTGGTCCCAGTCCCCCTGCTGTGGACATCCCAGCTTCACTCGCTCTGTCTCTTCCCAGTGAAGTAAACAAACAAACAAACAACAACAAACTCAAACTGCTCCACTCATCTCTCCCTCTCGTCCCTGTTCTCTCTCTTATCCGTCTCCCTCTTCTTTCCGGAAGGCAGGGTAAAGTGTGACGGAATAGACAGCCACCATTGCATCGTTTGTCAACTCTAATCTGCATGGCATTAATAATTGATTGGATCCCGCAACCACAGATCTGAGGTAGACTCTCTTTCTCTCCTTCTTTCCCTCCAGCTCTCTCTCTCTCCTTCCCTCACTGTCACGCTTCTCCTCTCCGACTATCTTCAAGTTCCTCGGTGTCCTCATCACTAAGGATCTATCATGGTTCACACACCAACAGTCATGAAGATGGAACTACAATGCCTCCCCCCCCAGGAGGCTGAAAAGATTTGGCATGGGCCCTCAGATCCTCAAAAAGTTCTACAGCTGCACCATCGAGCATCTTGATTGGCTGCATCACCGCTCGGTGTGGCAATTCCATGGCATCTGACCGCAGGGCGCCACAGAGGGTAGTGCGTACTGCCCAGTACATCACCGGGGCCCGATCACCCCTCCATCCAGGACCTCTATACCAGGCGGTGTCAGAGGAAGGCCCTAAAGATGGTTCAAGACTCCAGCCACACAAGTCCTAGGCTGTTCTCTCTGCTACCGCACGGCAAGCGGTACCGATGCACCAAGTCTGGAACCAACAGGAGGACCCTGAATAGCTTCTACCCACAAGCCATAATACTCCAAAATAGTTTGATTTGTTAACTAAATAGCTACCCCGGATGATCTGTATTGACCCTTCTGCACACATTTTATGACTAATTACATACTGTATGCTGCTGCTACTGTTCATCATCTGTCACTATATTCTACCTCAATTACCGTGTACCCCTGCACATCGACTCGGTACTGGTACCCCTTGTATATAGCCAAGTTATCGTCATTGTGTATTTAATTTTACATGCTTCACTTTTCTATTATTTCTCTATTTTCTTTCTCTCTGCATTGTTGGGAACCATTTCCCTGTTAGTCTACACCTGTTGTCTCCGAAGCATGTGACGAATACCATTTGGTTTGATTCGGAAACATCCTTATCTTTCGCTTCTTTGTCTCCTGCTTCCAAAAACACTTTTTTTTCCTTTAATCTCTGTCTCTTCTTTTTCCGTCTTGGTAAATCTCTCTTTTCTTGCCTCCTTTCCGCCGCTCTCCTCTATTTTATCTCATATTTCCCTTCAGCTTTTTTTCCTCTCACCTGTACAGTAAAATAGATGTGCTTTGTCAAGTCATCCAGCTGTCTTTGCTGTAGGGGCAGCATTTTCTATCCTCTTCTTTGTTAAACAATACAGTGTCAATAGCTCCCAACTTGTCCCATACAACACCTCATCTCTACTTTCTACTTGACAATGGAATCCTGCCTCACTGCTGTCTGTGATTTATGAGTCCTGGGTAAAAACATGCACCCTCTCTTTTTTTCTTGTGCAGTGATGGACTGCCCTCTTCAATTCCAACCACAGGTTTTCAATGGGTTTCAAGGCAGTAGACTGAGATAGCCATTGGAACATTTTGATTTTGTGGCCAATTCAGTCTTTTTTTGTTGATTTTGATGTGTGCTTGGGGTTATTGTCTTGCTGGAAGATTTTACATATCTGTCGTTTTGCCCCTGAACAGGCAGGTATAACCCACTGTTCCTAGGCTGTCATTGAAAATAAGAATTTGTTCTTAACTGACTTGCCTAGTTAATTAAAGGTCAAATAAAAATGTAGCAGATGCTCTTAACCTATTTTTCACCTAGTTGGCTCTGGGATTCAAACCAGTGACCTTTCGGTTACTGGCCCAATGGCTTTAACCGATAGGCTACCTGCAAAGTTTCAATCAGAGTCAATCAGTTTTTTTGCCAAAATATCCTGGTACTAGGCAAAGTTCATGATGCCAAAACCACCACTGGTGTGCGTGGCAAGGGAGCTGTATTTTTCATGTCATCTGACCAAAACACCGGCTCCATTCCAAGTTCCAATGCTGTTTAACAAACTCCATGCATTTACATTTGTTGATCGGCCACGCACACCAGGGGTGGTTTTGGCATCGAAATGAGAATGCATGAGCAGAAAAGAACCCCATACCTACTGTAAAATATGGTGGTGGACACACACACACACACACACACACACACACACACACACACACACACACACACACACACACACACACACACACACACACACACACACACACACACACACACACACACACACACACACACACACACACTGGGGCCGTGATAATGGTGACGCTGCAACTACAGCTTTGGCTAGAGACAAGGCTTTGGCACGAGCCCTGTCTGCCTGCTCAGACCGTGCCCCGGTCGTTAGTCACAATACCTACTTCACCCGCCACTCCCAGCAGGTCACTGGTCATTAAGGAGAAATGGAGATAGAGAGGAAGACACAAACACATGCGTGTCTGTGGAAACACGTCCATACAAGTGCATATGCACACTCACATGCTCTCTCTCTCTCACACACACACCCACACCCACACACACGCATATGCACACTCACATGCTCTCTCTCTCACACACACACACCCACACCCACACACACGCATATGCACACTCACATTTACACATGTACGCTCTCTCTCGCTCGCACGCACGCACGCACGCACACACACACACACACGCACGCACGCACGCACACACACACACAGCAGTACTAGAGAGTGTCTACTCCCATGTCTACTCCACACACATTCAGTTCACAGACTCTCCTCAGAGGGGCAGGTCCCACATGGGCCCCATTAAGGGAATCATCTATTCAATTAGAAAGCCTGTCGTTCACCACCCCAGAGCCCAGTGTAGTTCTCAGCACGGACTCTGTCACAGCCAATCATTGAGGTCACAGCAGAGGGTAAGCTGAACTGCTGGGAGGGCCAAGCCAATGATATCATCTCCAGGACAGATGGCTGGATATGTGGATGATTCAATGATTATACTCAATAAGTGGATTAGTAGTGATTCTATGAGTTGTGGTCACTGGTTTGGACCATTGTGAAGCAGCAAATGTCATGGTCTTGTCAATGTAATAGTAGTAGATATGCATTTAGAGCATCAGAGGCTTGATGTGTTTACACTACAACCCTATTTCAGTGTAACCATATTTATCTTTGGTGAAATAAGTATGATAAAAGTGCTGACAAATAATTAAAATCTGCAGAAGGGTTTCAAATAATCAAAATCTACAAGAGTGAGACACTCCCTGAATTGAGGATTTTAATCAAGAGATAGTTTCTCCTCCCCCAAACCCAGTCAGGAGCGAGATGGATAGCCCAGAGTAGGGGAGGAAAGAAAGAGAGCAATGGCAATGATGGATGGAACATTTAAACCTGACTGAGAGTGTCTCGTTAAAATGGAATTGATCAATTGATCCTCAACGGTGAGTCTTAAAAATATCCATTAAAAAGGTGAGATCCTTCGACTCAACTCACCATCAGGGAGTAGATGATACCTCAAGATACCTCAACATCTGCTGTGACTACAGAGCCTTTTTGAGTCAGCCAACGGTCTGCTTTGTGAAACACGTGTGGATCATCTAAAGGTCTTCCCTGCGTGTTATTTGGGTGAAAAACCCATGCAGACATTGATTCCAGAAGGTTCAATACTTGTGACTTTCAACCCGAGACGTCCCCACCGCTCAATAAATCTCTATTCACTCGGTGGCGGTTGGCTTTTTAACAGGGATTGGAGACTCTTCACTTTACTTCACAGAGAGAGAGTTGGTTGGTGTAATATTTGCCTGGTGAGTAGAGTGGTAGAAGATATCTGTAAGAAACCATGAAGGTATGTAATGACCTTGGCAGCAGCTCAACTCGTCCGGCCGCCTGGTCACTTAGCTTCACTCTCTGTCCTTTATGATTGACCAGCACGTTGCTGGTCGGTCTGAATTCTGGCTCCATGTCGGACCAGTGACTACTACATCCCACTCCTAGCTTCCTCTGTGACATCCCATAAGCACACAAGTATCGTCGCAATAACACACATGCACGCACACGCTTACACACACACACACAAACACACACACACACTTACATGCACAAAAACGCACGCAAGCACACTCAAACACACACACACACACACACACACACACACACACACACACACACACACACACACACACACACACACACACACACACACACACACACACACACACACACACACACACACACACACACACACACACACACACACACATCTATTCATCACAACACACCATATTCTGACTGCATGGCTAGAACAGCTAGAATCAATGATTAGTGGAGAGTGCCTCCTTTTAGATGTTAGATTGGACATTGGATTACATGTCGCGCCGTTACAGTCAGCTATTACTATTCTAATATTCCTTGCAGGGGGTCTCCTGTGCAGGCCCGGCGTGTGTTTTTGTCACAGTGTGTGACCATGCGTTGAGGGCCAGCCAGCAGCTCAGAACCAGGGCTCATGAATAAGACATGGCCGGAGAGGGTCCCACCGGGGTGCACTCTGCGTCGTCCATTTGCCATTTGCACGCTTGGCCAAAGCCATGGAGGACGAGCGAGGACGGGGTACGCTTTAGGAATGCAGGGCCGAGACACAAACTACTACCCAGGGTGCTATAGGGCCAGAATTCCAAAGCTGCTTAATATTCATTCCCCTCCTATTTAAATTCCAACCGTGGTGTAACTGTGGAGTAACTTGCATGTCATGCCGTGTAATATGAGGTGTGCCTGGGGTTTGACTCATTGGGGTTGGTAACTTCCTATGCCATTATTTTCCCAATCATGCTTTGGTGTAATGAGCCTGTTGATTTCACAATAGATCAGAAACAAAAGGCACCACAAAACTATTAGGGATCTTACTGATGTAATAGGCAGAGTATTCTCAGTTGCTCTCTATTTCTGCAGTCATACGTTGGATCCAGACATTTTAACATCTACAAAGCCAGTGCTCCCGTAAAGGCCTATTGACGCCTCGCAATGATTGAGAATAATAGGCGACATCTTGCGGTCACAGCATTTGCAAATTCAATACGGCAAAAAGAGCAAAGTAAATTGCATGAAAATCTGAACATCGGGTGCTCTTTGGAAGAAAAAGAAAATCGGTATTTCACTATTTCTGTCCAGGCTGGCAGATCAGAATGGGTTAATGACTTCCCCCCCTTACACACCCGCCTGATAACCCCGCGGGAGGTCACACCAGCATCGACCTGTCCTCCTCCCATCCCTCTCTTTCCTTCTTCCCCTTCTTTTTCGTGTTCTCCTTTTCCAGCCAAGCAAGGCAGAAGGGAATCAATATGAAATCAAGGAAACGGCTGGGAAATCAGTTGCTCGTAAAACATTACAGAGTAAACTTTGACTTCAAAGGGAACTTCTGAAACGAGGGAAGAAGGGGGAGAAGAAGGACGCGACGGCCTGTGAAAGAAACTTTGATGCCTCGGCTTGCCAATGTGGAGCAGCAAATTGAGGTGAGGAGTCACACTGGGGAATATGGGCGCACAGTGGGGATCAGATGTCAAAAACACCACTGACGGATGTGACAAATGAATGGTTCTGCTGGGTAAACGCAACCTGACAGAGCCTGTCTGAAGGGGTTACTAAGGATGCTGAACACGACTTGTTTTCTGATGAGCTTCGAACAGGAGAGGTGATTGGTGAACCACATCTGAAATTGGGTCTGGATACCGGTTTGATCTACGGATGGTCCCTGGCACGACACTATAGTACTCTCCATCCCTACACAAAAAAAGGTGCTATCTCGATCCCTTTGAAGAACCCTTTTTGGTTCCGGGTAGAACTCTTTCGTTTCCAGATAAAAAAAACTTTGGGGCATCCATGTAGAACCCGTTTCATAGAGGGTTCTACATGGAACCCATAAGAGTTCTACCTGGAGCCAAAAAGGGTTCTGCCTGAAACCAAAAAAGGTTATCCTTTGAGGACAGCAGAATAACCCATTTGGAACCCTTTTTTGTAAGAGTGTACACACTTACTTCTACAGCGTTTTATCCAGTTCTACACCAGCTACTCCAAAGTCCCTGTCCTCCTTTAGGCTTCTTCACTTCTCTAATGTTTACTGCTCTGAAAGGTTGACATAACCCTGTACCTCAGAGCCCATGGGCCCCCTCAAGCTTTAACGGCACCTTTCAATTAGAGAAATGATCGAACTGCAAAGGGGAGGCAGGACAGTACGAGGAAGCAGTGAGGAAGCTGCTCTAGTGACCTCAGGGTTGATATCCCCATTTAGCAGAGTGAGAGATCACCAACGCTGGCCTCGGCCATCAGGCTAAACAAATGAGAGCAAACGAGGGAAAGGGAAAACACCGGATTGTGCCCCGCAAGCCACCTATAGAGAACCTGTCTAGACCAGCCAGACGATTCCTGACTTAAGATTTAAGACACAAGCGAGACAAGGCTGTTATGCGAGGAACCTGGAAAAGAGGGAAGAAGAGCTTGTGGGGGAGGGACGCCTTTGATCAAATGAGTACTGCCTATGCCCTAGAAACAGTTCCCAGGCCAGCCCCCACATAAAACACACCCAGTGTATAGTGTATAGAGTATACTGAGTACATCAAACTGCCAAACAGCCTGGCACACAACCTCCCAGGATCTTAACCCATGCATGGCCACGATGAACAAATGAAACCCATTACATTTAAGTCATTTAGCAGACGCTCTTATCCAGAGCGACTTACAAATTGGTGCATTCACCTTATGACATCCAGTAGAATAGTCACTTTACAATAGTGCATCTAAATCTTAAAGGGGTGGGGGGTGAGAAGGATTACCCATTATACACACACACACACACATACACACACACACACACGCACACACGCACACACGCACACACGCACGCACACACACACACACACACACACACACGGAAATGTTCATAAGCCTTCTCTCTCTCTAACATGCACACACAGAAACAGGCGAGGACCCAAGATCAACTGCCTAGTGCCTAGACACACTTCCCAGGCCAGCCCCCACATAAAACAAACTCAGTATACAGACATAGTACATTAAACAGCCAAACAACCGAATACAGGACACATCCTCCCAGGCCCTTAACCTTTTATTGGGTGATTCAGAGTGATTCTTGGTAGTCTTTAACAAATCTAATTTGAAACAAAATGATACACCTCACACACATGGTTATGGGCTTAAAAAAAGAAGGCACCTGGTTCCCACGTCAGATGTACTGTAGAGTTGAAATGTATTCCATTTGAAGTTTGAATCCCGATATTACGCTTTATATACATCACAGAAGACGGAAATATAACAGAACTATCAAATCAAATCAGATGTTATTGGTCACATACACATGGTTAGCAGATGTTATTGGTCACATACACATGGTTAGCAGATGTTATTGCGAGTGTGCCGAAATGCTTGTGCTTCTCGTTCCGACTGTGCAGTAATATCTAACAAGTAATCTAACAATTCCACAACAACTACCTAATACACACAACTATAAGTAAAGGGATGGAAAACCAATATCTACCTCTAAATATATGGATGAGCGATGACCGAGCGGAATCGCTCATCCATATACCATCTAGGCAAGATGCAATAGATGGAATAAAAATAGAGTACATACATATGAGTAATGCAATATATGTAAACATTATGAAAGGGACTAGGGATCTATTTATTAAAGTGGCCAATGATTTCAAGTCTGTATGTAGGCAGCAGCCTCTCTGTGTTAGTGGTGGCTGTTTAACAGTCTGATGGCCTTGCGATATTTGTTATTTTTCAGTCTCTCGGTCCCAGCTTTGATGCACATGTACTGACCTCGCCTTCTGGATGGTAGCGGGGTGAACAGGCAGTGGCTCGGGTGGTTTTTGTCCTTGATGATCTTTTTGACCTTCTTGTGACATCGGGTGCTGTAGGTATCCTGGAGAGCAGGTAGTTTGCCCCCGGTGATGCATTGTGCAAACCGCACCACACTCTGGAGAGTCTTACGGTTATGGGCGGAGCAGTTGCCATACCAGGCGGTGATACAGCCCGACAGGATGCTCTCAATGGTGCATCTGTAAAAGTTTGTGAGGGTTTTGGGTGACCAGCCAAATTTCCTCAGCCTCCTGTTGTTGAAGAGGCGCTGTTGCACCTTCTTCGCCACACTATCTGTGTGGGTGGACCATTTCAGTTTGTCAGTGATGTGTACGCTGAGGAACTTAAAACCTAGTCAGTTGTACAACTGAATGCATTCAACTGAAATATGTCTTCCACCTTTGAACCCAACTGAATCAGAGAGGTGCGAGCGGCTGCCATAATCGACATCCACGTCTTCGGCAACCGGGGAACAGTGGATTAACTGCTTTGCCCAGGGACAGATTTTTACCTTGCCAGCTTGGGGATTCGATCCAGCAACCTTTCGGTTACTGGTGCAACGCTCTACTGTTGTGTCGTCTGCAGACTTGATGATTGAGTTGGAGGCGTGCGTGGCCACGCAGTCATGGGTGAACAAGGAGTAGAGGAGGGGGCAGAGAGGGGCGGCTCGTCATGAAGCCCAGGACCCAGTTGCACTGGGCGGGGTTGAGACCCTCGGCCTCAAGCTTAATGATGAGCTTGGAGGGTACTATGGTGTTGAATGCTGAGCTGTAGTCAATGAACAGCATTGAAACACCGGATTTGTGTCATATTTGTATTATTGTTTAAATTGTAATTGGTCACTTGACTTCAGGATAGGGCTACCTTATGCATGGACCACAATGAACTAATGAAACCCATTACATTACACACACAAGATGTCTAACAAGGCAGTTAGTCAGCTCTGGTATCCTGTACAGCATGGGGCTGTATACCAATGTGGGAACCAAATAGGGCAGACCATTAGTGAACTAGTGTTCTTTCCTCATACGACATGAGGCATGAGGGAGTAGCAGAGGTAGGCAAATAGAAGAGAAGAAGGCTTTGATATGCTTCACATATGTATTAATGGGAGTGAATAGACATAACTGTTATATGTTCAATGAGAGGAAAGGAGGGAATGGGGGAAGAAATCGGGGTAATGAGAAATGTGAGAGCGACCTTAATTAAAGCTGAGAGGAAGGCGTGTGGGAGACTAGGGCACACGGCACGCACTTCGGGGAATTTGGCGGGAAGGGAGGGAGAGGGGGATGGAGAGAGGGAGGGGAAGATGAAATACAGTATCTACAGTAACGGGGGGAAATTGGAGAAAACAAAATGGAGGGTAGGGGTGATAATTGTAAAAGTGTGTGCGAGGAAAGCGGAAAGAGAGGTGGTGGAAGAGAGGAGGAGGTGGGAGGTGGAAGACAATCAGGAGGGGGACCAGCAGGGGAGCAGACTTTGGTGTTGTGAGTAATTGGAGGTGATAGCAGCTGGGCCACTAAGCAGGGAGTGTGTTTTAGGAAGAAGGGGAAGAGGAGAGTGGATGGGTACAGTCAGTGGGAAGGAAGGTGAGTAGGCGAGTGTGTGTGAGGGTTTGTGTGTGTGTGTGTGGGGGGTTGTAATTGGTTGGCAGGATGCTGGCGAGAGTGATCTCTGTGGTGCCCAGGGGTGTGTGTGTTTTAGAGGTAAGGGGGGAATGAAAGTGAGAGAGAGAGAGACACAGAGAGAGACAGAGAGACACAGACAGAGACAGAGAGAGAGACAGAGACAGAGACAGAGAGAGAGAGAGAGAGAGAGAGAGAGATGGAAAACTGGAGCCAAAAAGAAATGGAGAGAAAACAGATAAAGGAGAGAAACACTGACTCATGGGAGGATTAAGAATCAGATGCAGCAAAAAAAAAGGAAAAGCTCAAATAAAGAAAGAACTGGGTCAGAGGCATCATGGGGGTTCACAGAGATGAGTTCAGCATTCCAAAGCAGCTCTGCTCTGACTGTCAGAGTGGCTTCATCCCAGAGAGGGCGAAGTGCAAAGGTCTCGGCCCTGTCAACCTTATAGTATATGCATAGTGGCTCATTCACGATATATGAGGAAAGCTGGTGTTCGAGCGGCTTCTATGAGGCTGAATCAGTGTTGAACAGAGTAAGATTGTGAGTGCTTGGCGCTTTACCGTGTAATGGAGTTGGAAATAAATGTCAAGGAAGATACGCCTTTTTTCTCACAACCTTGGGCTCACAACAGTCTTTAGCAGTCCCATACACAATCCTGAGTGGTTAGAGAAACTGTTAAGAGTCAGGCATTCCAAACATTCTTGCTGTGTCACTGGTGCATTGTTCCAGTTCAACCCTTAGAAACATCGTCATTATTCGTTACAGCCTCTTCCTTCTTCTCATGAGCTGACTGAAAAGTATGTGCACATGGAAATCTATTGGGAGGAGGAAGCCCAGAGATCCTTCGACTGACACATCTCTTAAAATGCCTATACGTTTTGCTTCAATTGAAGTCAAGTGCTTTGGGATTACCCCTTGATATGTCGTTCACTTCCATTTTTTGAAGTTTGGCCTCAAAGTTTTGTGGGGGAGAAGACGAGGGGAGAGAAGAAGAAGAAGGGAGAGGAAACAACAGGGGGAGAATGTACAAGAGAAAGGGAAGGAGGGGGAAGAGAGAAAGAATAGAGGGTGTCAGGGGTTAACTGAGGCAATGGAGAGCGAGGGAAAAAGAGAAAAAGAGAGTCACACAGTTGGGAAACTCTACCCACTGTGCCACAACTGGTTGAATCGCCGTTGTTTCCATGTCATTTCAACCCCCCAAAAAATCTATTTGATGACGTTGAGTCAATGTGGAAAACTGATTGGATTTGCAAAAAGTCGTCAACGTCATGGAATTTCATATTTTTTTCATCCAATTTAAAAATAAAAAAAAACGTAATCCAATGACATGGTGAGATTTTTTTATTGATTTCACATTGAAGTGATGTTAGTTGACTACTATCTACAAATGTAAATCAAAGCTAGTCGTTGAACTGACGTCTGTGTCCAGTGGATAGAGAATCATTTAGGTGTAGAAGGGAAGAGGAGGAGGAGAAGTGGGTGATGGAGAAGGAAAGAGAGAATGTAGGCTACTAACTCAGTCAAGCAGGACACACCAGGGGGCTGCAGACAGTGGCTAACACACCCAACCTGAGCTGTGGGCCGTTCCAAGCAGGTGAGCCGTTCCACAGCCCAGACAAACCAAACACTCCAACCCAGAAATCTCTCCTTGTGGGAGGCAATCAGACAGCAGTTGAATGGAGCTTCATTTATAATGTGTTTCTCAATGCTTAAGGGAGATAATTCTGCGTGACTGAAGGATTTGCAGCAGGCACTTACATGGCCTCCCTTTTCACCGTGTCAGGGTTATACAGCAGTGTGCCTTGATAAGCATTCAAGCCACCTCCACCAACTTATACATCCCGAGATGTGTTAGTTGGAACTCTAGGCTCTTCCATGTAGTATAGAATAGTCAGGTTTCTTTAGAGGGGAATTTGACTGGAGGATAAAGAGGGGAGTAATTATCAGCAGTATGTCTCCTCCTTCATGCACCCCTGACCTACATGGCAGGCCTCTTCAGGCCCTCAAGCCAACCCCCATTCACATGACAGCAAATGTTTTCATGCCAATCAGCACTCCCAGGCTAATTTAAATAAACAAGGAATGGGGGAAAAAAAGAGCAGGTTGATCACTATTCTGCCCACACCTGCTCCTTTGCTTTCCCCCTTCATCCCTCCCTTTCCTCCCTCTGTACCTCATCCCCCTCTCCTCCCTTATTCACTCCCCCACCGCCCGCCCCCTGGAGGCTGCTCACACTTCCTGTCAGCTTCCACTTTTCAGCACCAGAAACTGGAGCTTGTTGCCATGGAAACAACCAGCACGGGGAGAGGGAAAAAATAAAGACCTATGCCGCATTGCTGGACTTGCGTGTGTGTGTGTGTGTGTGTGTGTGTGTGTGTGTGTGTGTGTGTGTGTGTGTGTGTGTGTGTGTGTGTGTGTGTGTGTGTGTGTGTGTGTGTGTGTGTGTGTGTGTGTGTGTGTGTGTTAGAGAGAGAGAGGGCTCATGAATTAGCGTAGGTAAACATTTACAATTGAGTGAATACTATGTGTGGGTGTGTATGTGGGGGGAGAGGATCTGTGTCTGCACCACGTACTCTCCCTTCTGGTGTCCCCCAGGGCTCAGTTCTAGGCCCTCTCCTTCTCTCTATACACCAAGTCACTCGGCTCCATCATATCATATAAGAACCTTGGCGTGATCCTGGACAACACCCTGTCGTTCTCAACTAACATCAAGGCGGTGGCCCGTTCCTGTAGGTTCATGCTCTACAACATCCAGGCCCTGCACAGGAAGCGGCGCAGGTCCTAATCTAACTCATCCAGAACGCCGCAGCCCGTCTGGTGTTCAACCTTCCCAAGTTCTCTCACGTCCCTTCCAGTTGAAGCTCGCATCCGCTACAAGACCATGGTGCTTGCCTACGGAGCTGTGAGGGGAACGGCACCTCAGTACCTCCAGGCTCTGATCAGGCCCTACACCCAAACAAGGGCACTGCGTTCATCCACCTCTGGCCTGCTCGCCTCCCTACCACTGAGGAAGTACAGTTCCCTCTCAGCCCAGTCAAAACTGTTCGCTGCTCTGGCTCCCCAATGGTGGAACACACTCCCTCACGACGCCAGGACAGCGGAGTCAATCACCACCTTCCGGAGACACCTGAAACCCCACCTCTTTAAGGAATACCTAGGATAGGATAAGTAATCCTTCTCACCCCCCCCCTCCCTCCCCCCTTAAAAGGTTTAGATGCACTATTGTAAAGTGGCTGTTCTACTGGATGTCATAAGGTGAATGCACCAATTTGTAAGTCGCTCTGGATAAGAGCGTCTGCTAAATGACTTAAATGTAAATGTAAATGTAAATATCCTCACATGGTCTCCCTTATCATTGCTTTGCGGATGACACTCAACTACTGTACTTTCCTCCTTCTCCCCTTCTGACACCCAGGTGGCGATAAGCATCTCTGTATGCCTGGCAGATATCCTACCACCTCAAGCTCAACAAGACAGAGCTGCTCTTCCTCCTGGGGAAGGCCTGCCCACTCCAAGACATCTCAATCATGGTTGACAACTACCCGGTGTTCCCCACCCAGAGTGCAGAAAACCTTGGATGTGACCCTGGACAACACCCTGTTGTTCTCTTCTTACATCAAAGCAGTGACTTGCTCTTGCAGGTTCATGCAGCTATTACCATCCAGGGGTACGTGCAATGCCGTCGGGGGTGCGCCAAATAAAAATGTGATTCACATTCAAATAAGAAATGTACAAAAATCTTCACATTTTCAAACAGTCCATTTATATTTTCCAACGGGGCTATACATTTGAGTGAATTTTTTTCCTCTCGCCTGAGTAGCCTCATTTCACTGCCAAAAACAGAATTAAACCATCTAGTGCTCAGCAATGTCAAATACAGGTAGCATAGTCAAATAATTAACATCCAATCACATGAACCTTTTTGGGATAGGGGGCAGCATTTTCACTTTTGGATGAATAGCGTGCCCAGAGTGAACTGCCTCCTACTCTGTCCCAGATGGTAATATATGCATATTATTATTAGTATTGGATAGAAAACACCATGAAGTTTCTAAAACTGTTTGAATGATGTCTGTGAGTATAACAGAACTCATATGGCAGGCGAAAACCTGAGAAAAATCCAACCAGGAAGTGGGACATCTGAGTTTTGTAGTTTTTCAAAGCTTGGCCTACCGAATACACATTGAGATATGGATGAGGTTGCACTTCCTAGGGCTTCCACTAGATGTCAACAGTCTTTAGAACCTGGTTTGAGGATTCTACTATAAAGGAGGGGCTCATGAGACCCCTTTGAGTCAGTGGTCTGGCAGAGAGCGCCAGTCTCATGACAAGCGCTCCCGACAGAGTTACCTCTCTTTCCAATGCTTTTCTGAAGAAAAAGGAATTCTCTGGTTGGAACATTATTGATGTTTTATGTAAAAAAAAATCCTAACGATTGATTCCATACATCGTTTGACATGTTTCTAAAGGACTGTAACGGAACTTTCGAGTTTTTGTCTGGACGAAATGCTCGTGCCTCATGAAGATGGTTTACTTGGCTGAACACACTAACAACAAGTGGCTATTTGGACATACATGATGGAACTTTATGGAACAAATCAGTCATTTATTGTCAAACTGGGATTCCTGGGAGTGCCTTCTGATAAAGATCATCAAAGGTAAGTGAATATTAATGGTGTTGTTTCTAACTTTGTTGATTCCAAAATGGCGGATATTCCTCTGGCTGTTTTGGGCTCTGTGCGCCGTACCTCAGATTATGCTTTTTTATTTTATTATTATTATTTTTTTAAATCTGACACAGCGGTTGCATTAAGGAAAAGTCTATCTTTTATTCTGTGAATAACACTTGTATCTTTCATCAATGTTTATTATGAGTATTTCTGCAAAATCACCGGATGTTTTGGAATCAAAACATTACTGCACCTAAGGCGCCAATGTAAACTGAGATTTTTGGATATAAATATGCACATTATCGAACAAAACATACATGTATTGTGTAACATGATGTTCTATGAGTGTCATCTGATGAAGATCAAAGGTTCGTGATTCATTTTATCTATATTTTTGCTTTTTGCGACTCCTATCTTTGGCTGGAAAAATGGCATGTTTTTTTCCGACTTGGCTATGACCTAACATAATCATATGTTGTGCTGTAGCTGTAAAGCATTTTTTAAATCGGACACGATGGGTAGATTAACAAGATGTTTGTCTTTCATTTGCTGTATTGGACTTGTTAATGTGTGAAAGTTACATATTTCTAAAACATATTTTTTAATTTCGCGCACTGCCTTTTCAGCAGAATGCTGCGCTAGAAAGGTTAACCGTTACTCTCTCGCGGGGATTCTACTAACGGTCCGTATGGAGCCAAACGTAGCTGCTGCTCATCCAGTTTGCTCAAAAATTGATAAATGGTTTTAAAAAAGTATGGCCCGCATCCATAGAGACACATACCAGCACTACTTGTAGTACTGTTACTACCAGCAGTAATACACCTGCACCTGTAGACGACACAAGTTGTTCTGCTTCCACGAGCACATCCAATGCTAGCATCAGTAATTCTACATTTGTTATTTTATGGGCAAGAATTAAGATGACTTTCGAGTAGTAAGACATGTATAAAAGCAACAGATACCATTAATAAGAAGGGCTAGAAGAGTCTTATATGGTGAGCTACCGAGTGACTAGGACAGGCAAGCCCCATACTATTGTAGAGGACTTATTCTTTATGCTGTCATAAATATGGCTGGGACAATGCTGGGGAAAAGGCCCAAAAAACTATACAGACAATGCCTCCATCAAACAACACTGTTTCACGACACATCAGTGACATGGCAGCAGATGTTTTGAAACAATTACTGCTTCGCATACAAGCCAGTGAATTCATTGTGTTACAGCTGGATGAGTCAACAGACATGGCGGGCCTGGCACAGCTCCTGGTATATGTCTGTTACGTTTGTGGGGGGTCAATTAAAGAAGAGATCCTCTTCTGAAAACCACTGCAAACCAGGACAACAGGAGAGGATATTTTTAAAGTACTGGACAGCTTTGTGACATCAAATGGACTTTGGTGTTCAAGATGTGTTGGTATCTGTACTGATGGCGCAAAAGCCATGACAGGGAGACATAGGGGAGTGGTAATGCGCATAGAAGCAGTTACTCCCGATGCCACTTGGGTACACTGCAGCATCCACCGAGAGGCTCTTGCTGCCTAAGGAATGCCTGACAGCTTGAAAGACGTGTTGGACACTACAGTAAAAATAGTTAACTTTGTTAAGGCAAGGCCCCTGAACTCTTGTGTATTTTCTGCACTATGCAATGTTATGGGCAGCGACCATGTAACGCTTTTACAACATACAGAAGTGTGCAGGTTATCAAGGGGCAAAGTATTGACACAATTTTTTAAATTGAGAGACAAGCTTAATGTTTTCTTTACTTGACCATCATGTTCACTTGTCTGACCGCTTGCATGATGACGTGTTTCTCACACGACTGGCCTATCTGGGTGCTTTCTCGCCTGAATGATCTGAATCTAGGATTACAGGGACTCTCTGCAACTATATTCAATGTGCAGGACAAAATTGAGGCTGTGTCAGGTATACTCCCTCTCCGGCCCCGAGGTCATCAGGCTGCTGATTATCCCGCACACCTGTCACCATCGTCTCGCGTACCCGCGCCTCATGACACTCACCTGGACTCCACCACCTCCTTGATTATCCTTCCTATATCTGTCACTCCCCTTGGTTCTTTCCTTAGATGTTATTGACTCTGTTTCATGTCGGTGCGTTGTTTGTGTTTCGTGTTTATTGTTTTGGTAATTTATTAAGACACTCCCTGTACTTGCTTCCCGACTCTCAGCACACTCGTTACACTATGATTAAGAAGTTGGGGCTCTTCTCTGTCTGCATTAACAAGGACAACACACAGGTCTTTCCTTAATTGTGTGCAAGTGAACTCAAGCTTACGGACAATGTCAAATGTGATATAGCAAAGCGCCTGAATGAGTTGGGTGCGCAATTAAGCAGGCACTTTCCCAAAACGGATGACACAAACAACTGGATTCATTATACCTTTCATGCCCTGCCTTCAGTTCACTTACCGATATCTGAACAGGAGAGCCTCAAGAAAACCACACCAGTTGGCATTTTCACAAACAATTAATTCTTTTTTCGATTTACTGTGTGTGAGGCTCCGGATCATATCTTTGATCATGACACTGGTGAGGAGGAGAGAGTCCTTGTTAAACGTTGACACAAAGTAGTCTGTGATAGATAGCACAATGTGTTTCATCTGAGTATTTGTTATAGTCAAAATAATCCATACATTATGCTTTTTTACTCAAAAACAAGTTGTATGAGCTCAGGTCAATGAGGCCTACAGGACATAAATAGCAAATAGAAGTTCAAAACTTGTAATGAACACAATAACTTAAGTTGATAAAAAATATCTAAAACAACATTAGGTGATAATATATGGATTATTATGGATTTATAATCAGCTATAATTTGGTGGTCATTTTGGACAGGGAACACAGAATTAATTCACATGAAACGAACACAACAGGAGGGTTAAGACACTGATGCCCTTTGCAACCACGTACCTATGTGAGAGTGGATTCTCGGCCCTCACTAGCATGAAACCGAAATACAAGCACAGACTGTGTATGGAAAATGATTTAAGACTGAGACTCTCTCCAATACAACCCTACATTGTAAAGTTACGTGCATCCTTTCAAGCACACCCTTCTCATTAACCTGTGGTGAGTTCATCACCATTTTCAATGAACAAATAAAGTTTTATATGTCAGAGGGCTAAATAAAGAGCAAAATTGGGTTGTGACAAAAACTCACACTCATTCTTATGTTTAATAAATGTTTCGTATAGTGTGTGTAGAGTAGGCTTACAATGATGGCACAAAAGCAACATTTCAGAGTCCGCACACTCCACTGGTTTTATAACATTATAACAGGTGAGGTTAGCATGTAACTTTATCACTCATCCGGACTCATGGTAGCATCTACATTTGGTAGATGTGTTTAGAAACATATTATATTCTTATTTCTAATAAAAGTGACTCCAAAAGGACAGTACATACAGTTGAAGTAGGAGGTTTACATACATTTAGGTTGGAGTCATTAAAACTTGTTTTTCAACCGCTCCACACATTTCTTGTTAAAGGGCTCGGGACTATTTTTTCAACATTTGTTAAAAATCGAGTAAAATTTCAACGTCCTGCTACTCATGCCAGGAATATAGTATATGCATATGATTAGTATGTGTGGATAGAAAATACTCTGAAGTTTCTAAACCATGTCTGTGATTAAAACAGGACGTGTTTAACATGCGAAACCCCAAGGAAAACTTTTCACCCCCCCCAAAAAAAGATCAATCCTCCAGTTGGCTGTATTGTCTATGGCCTGCGAAAATATATACCTCCCAGTTTACAAGTCCTACAGCTTCCACACGATGTCGCCAGTCTTGGCAATTGCCTTGAAGTTGTTCCTTAGTCAAATGAAGAAGAGACACTTGATTTCATCTGGTACACACTAGATTCACAACGAGTGTAGCTTTAAATCAGTACCCTGCATGTGTGTTTTAATGAAAGTTTGAGTTTTAGCGAGTACTATTAGCATTTGGCGTTGCGCATTTCCATTTCCTGTTGGCTAGGGGGGACGCAGACGTCTCACTTATCCCTATTAACAAACTATAGTTTTGGCAAGTCGGTTAGGACATCTACTTTGTGCAAGACACAAGTAATTTTTCCAACAATTGTTTACAGACAGATTATTTCACTTATAACTCACTGTATCACAATTCCAGTGGGTCAGAAGTTCACATACACTAAGTTGATTGTGCCTTTAAACAGCTTGGAAAATTCCAGAAAATTATGTCATGGCTTGAGAAGCTTCTGATAGGCTAATTGACATAATTTGAGTCAATTGGAGGTGCACCTGTGCATGTATTTCAAGGCCTACCTTGAACCTAGTCTGGTTCATCCTTGGGAGCAATTTCCAAATGCCTGAAGGTACCACGTTCATCTGTACTAACAATAGTACGCAAGTATAAACACCATGGGACCACGCAGCCGTCATACCGCTTAGGAAGGAGACGCGTTCTGTCTCCTAGAGATGAACGTACTTTGTGCGAAAAGTGCAAATCAATCCCAGAACAACAGCAAAGGACCTTGTGAAGATGCTGGAGGAAACAGGTACAAAAGTATCTATATCCACAGTAAAACGAGTCCTATATCGACATAACCTGAAAGGCTGCTCAGCAAGGAAGAAGCCACTACTCCAAAACCGTCATAAAAAAGCTAGACTATGGTTTGCAACTGCACATGGAAACAAAGATCGTACTTTTTGGAGAAATGTCCTCTGGTCTGATGAAACAAAAATAGAACTGTTTGACCATAATGACCATCGTTTTGTTTGGAGGAGAAATGGAGGCTTGCAAGCCGAAGAACACCATCCCAACCGTGAAGCACGGGGGTGTCAGCATCATGTTGTGGGGGTGCTTTGCTGCACGAGGAAGGAAAATGATGTGGATGTATTGAAGCAACATCTCAAAACATCAGTTAAAGCTTGGTCGCAAATGGGTCTTCCAAATGGACAGTGACCCCAAGCATACTTCCAAAGTTGTGGCAAAATGGCTTAAGGACAACAAAGTCAAGGTATTGGAGTGGCCATCACAAAGCCCTGACCTCAATCGTATAGAAAATGTGTAGGCAGAACTGAAAAAGTGTGTGCGAGCAAGGAGGCCTACAAACCTAACTCAGTTACACCAGCTCTGTCAGGGGGAATGGGCCAAAATTCACCCAACTTATTGTGGGAAGCTTGTGGAAGACCACCTAAAATGCTTGACCCAAGTTAAACAATTTAAAGGCAATGCTACCAAATACTAATTAAGTGTATGTAAACTTCTGATCCACTGGGAATGTGATGAAAGAAATAAAAGCTGAAATAAATCATTCTCTCTACTATTATTCTGACATTTCGCATTCTTAAAATAAAGTGGTGATCCTAACTGACCTAAGACCGGTAATTTTTAGTATTAAATGTCAGGAATTGTGAAAAACTGAGTTTAAATGTATTTGGCTAAGGTTTATGTAAACTTCCAACTCCAACTGTACCATTCATTTCTATTAGGCACAAAATAATCTGAAACACAACCAAAATTAACAGCATACACTTCCAACAAGTAAAATGGGAACAAATACTAAACCTAATACTACTTCATTTATAGGGAGTGGCTCCTAATCCATGACTGGATATTTGATTTCTGCGGCTCTGTGTCCGTGAGTGTGCAAATTCTTGCAGTTTCTCGCGGGAATTGGGGACACTCGTTTTCTCATGCTGAAACCAGATTAGATACATAAGTAGTTGAATCAGAGTTAAAAGCCAAAAAGATGATGTCACTAAGCAAAAAAACAAACAACAACCAAAACAGCACGCATTTGTTGTGTCATCATACTGGTCTCTGACTTGCTCAACAAACAAAATCGTTTGAATCGAATGTCATTGAGAAAACAGAAAGCTGTCATAACGTATATTTTTGCAAACATCCTTTCTGGATTTAAAAGTACTAATCGTCTATTTTTTCAAAAGTATCTGTAATCTGATTACAATATTTTTGCTAGTAACATAACTGATTAAATACAGTTTTTTTGTAATCATATTCATGTAACTGATTACATGTAATTAGTTACTCCCCAACCCTGGCTCCATTTAAGACCCGGCTATTGAATCGTCTCTTTTTGCCATTGTATCCCAGCATCCCCCAATAAATGGATCCTTCCACCAGAGCTGTCTCCATAGCCTTTCCAGCTCGCCCTCTGCCGTAAGGTGACATGTTTTAGTAGAACATCAGGAAAGGTTAGGGAGGAGCGGCCCGAGTGACGCCCATTCTCATTCAACCCCAGCCCCACAGTCCCACCAGCCCTAGCAGCCCCCTTCTCTCCCCTATTCCTTATTGATCCCACGATCGCATCAAGCATGTTTCCTTGAAGATGCAATTTCCACCACATCAACACAGAGGGCTGGAGCACTCTGTTCCAGCCGCAGCCGCGGCGCGATTGATCTTACCCTACCTTGCCGTTACCGGTGTCAATATTCTCACACACACGCGCACAAACACTCACGCACACACACACATTTGTTTTACCATCTTTGTGGGGACCAAACAATGAATTCCCATTCCAAATCATATGTTTCCTAACCCGAACCTTAACCCTAGTTCCAACCCCAAACCCCTAACTCTAATTATAACGCTAACCTTAATTGCAAGCCTAAAACTAACCCCTGAGCATAAAATGTTTCCTTGTGGGGACCGGTGAAATGTCCCCCCTTGTTTGAATGTTTTACTATCTTTGGAAATACCCCCAACTCACTTACATCTCAACAGTCTGCTTCCAATGCCTGTGTCTCTTTGAGTGAATGAGGAGTTTATAGGCAGTGAACCAAAATACAGCCTTCAGAGCCCAGGGAGCAGAAGGATGTGGCCCCCATCAAGACTGGTGTGGCTGCCCAGCACCACCAGGGACAGGGAAGATGGGTGAGGATGATTGCTGAGAAGGTTCATATCTATATACACACACGCCTGCCTGCACGTACGCAGAGTCAGATACATATCTGTACATATCTGTACACATGAACACACACACACACACACAGTATGCATATTTAAACACACACATACATTATCCAATGCACGTTCAGTACACATCTATGCAACCTCACATACACAAACACATCTTAGTAAACACACACACACACACACACACACACACACACACACACACACACACACACACACACACACACACACACACACACACACACACACACACACACACACACACACACACACACACACACACACACGTCTTCCTCCCCCAGAGTTGTCAGAGACCTTCAGCAGTGAGGGCACAGCGGTCTGTAGCCCCAAGCCTCTGAGACCTCATCTGATTCCACCCCCCTCTCCTCCTCCACCCCATTTCTAATCCGCTTCTGTTTTCTTCTCTGTAATCTTGTCGCGAACGCATTTCAGATATGACTAACACCTTCCCCCACCATTCCTCTTCCTTTCTTCTCCACCTTTCTCGCCTTCCCTTCTTAAATTACCGAGGCAATCATATTTAGCGATTCCCTAGGCTTGTTTATCCTTCTCCGCAACTGTTTGAATATTGAAATTGTAATATTTATTCATTTGCTTCCCCCTTTTTTTCTCAGGGAAGAAAGAATTGTAGAAGGCGCTGCCGACAGAATCGTCTGGGATTTAATTGAGTGGGTCAGTGGCTTTGGATGAATTATTAAAGTCGAAACAAACAACTCCAACGCGCAGGCTGTGGCAGAGCTGGAGAATGATGTGATTAAAAACGCTGCGTGCTTGCTCTGGCCCCTCTCTGTTTCCTCACACCCACCCTCCTTTCCTTCCTACATTGTTTCCTAACTCCCCCACACTGAACATCCAAGCTGTCTGTCACATTTCTTTTTAGCAGACTCTGCTAGTGACTGGCCTTTGCCAGTTAATGTCAGTGTTTATTTTTGTGTTTGCAATTATGCCGCTCAGCATTCGACGTCAGTGTCGCCTTGAGTGATAGGTAGGAAAACAGGAGAGGACACACACACACAAACAAGTATGAACACACCCACCCACACACAAACACCTCTGACCGATTTTACCTGCCACTGTTTGATGTCTAATACTACATACTTAATTACTGAATTAATACTCCATACTTAATTACTTAATTAATACTCCATACTTAATTACTTAATTAATACTCCATACTTAATTACTTAATTAATACTCCATACTTAATTACTTAATTAATACTCCATACTTAATTACTTAATTAATACTACATACTTGGAAGAGGAAGAACATTGTGTGGTCCTTCTGTAGCTCAGTTGGTAGAGCATGGCACTTGTAACGCCAGGGTAGTGGGTTCGATTCCCGGGACCACCCATACGTAGAATGTATGCACACATGACTGTAAGTCGCTTTGGATAAAAGCGTCCACTAAATGGCATATATTATAACATTCTAACAGTTTGCCTAATTTCTGTTTATGTGATAACACAAGCTGGTATAATGTAGAGAATCATTGTACCATCTAAACTGCAGTGAAATACAGTGTATTTTCAATTACAAAAAAATGTTGTATATTCAGCAGTTTTTTTTAAAGCTGAACATAACCAAAAGTAAAATACTAAAAAACGAAACTTGTCAAGTTGAAAGCTCAAAATGTATGTGAGAATATCACAGCGAGATGAAATGAAAATGTCTGGACCCACTAGACGATTACTGTTCATATGCCATCTCACAAGCTGGGCTCACTCGAACAGAGGAAGAGTAAATTCATTATTTGTCCGGATAGGCTTTCTGACATGATGTGGCACTGAACCCTACGGCCTTAACAGAGTGCTTTGTACACCAAAATGTCAGTCAGAACTGGTCCAGAACCGCTCAAAGTTCCCCATATGGAGGACTTAACATCTAAAAGTGAATAGATAGATAACTCATTAGGCGGGCTAAATAAATAAGATGAGTGTCACACTGATGAATGGCGGTCACAAAGCAGCAGGCTGTGTCCCTCTTGAATCAGGAACCAGCAGCTGTGACGCAGTCACATAGCTGGACTGTCATCCAGTGACATATTTGGTTAAGTGGCACGGAACATTGGAAGTAGTTGCTCCCGATCACATCCCATCAAGGGGAGCCGTCACATAATCACATCTCTAAACATCATTAATTACATGGAATAACCTCTATTTCTACACAGGCTCCAGAAACATACACTGCCATATGGAAGCATTTGCCCTCTACATGTCCTATACAGAGAAATAGAATGAAAAGAAAGGAGCCTTTTCCTGAACATTGAGGGTGACAGTACACAAGGGGGGCTTCCAAGCCTTTAGCCTTCCAAGAACACAGTGACCTCCTTTCTCTTTCCTATCCTCTTTCTCCCTCCCTCATTTATTAAACAGAAGGAGATTCTAATGCCTGGAACCAATACTTCCAGCGGCTCTGTCTCATCCCCCTGCTCCTCTCCTCCGTTTAATCAGTGAAAAGCTGGGGCTCACCGGCCTGTCTTAGGTAATCAACATCAGGGGCCGTAAACTGCCGCTAATTGAATGGTCTCCTCATTGTCATGCACAGGGACACTCCATCTCTCCTTCCCCTCTCTCCACCCGTCTCTTTCTTTATCCGCCTCCTCTCCTTACAAGGCCCCCAGAGCCCTTCGATGGTCTACTCTGCCTTTCCTACCGAACGGCGAAGGAAAACAGGCCTCGTTTGAAGTAGATAGGGGGAGCTGATGGGGGAATTGAAGAGGGAGGGGGTTCTATAGAAGGAGGGGGAGGGTTTTGAGAGGAGTAATATATAATAATAATAATATATGCCATTTAGCAGACGCTTTTATCCAAAGCGACTTACAGTCATGTGTGCATACATTCTACGTATGGGTGGTCCCGGGAATCGAACCCACTACCCTGGCGTTACAAGCGCCATGCTCTACCAACTGAGCTCAGGTATGCCTGCACTACAGCCAACAAAGAAAATTAGGAGGGGTGCTGGACAACCATGACAGAAATACAGTAAAATGGTTTAACAGGTAAGTCCTTTTGCTGGACACAAATACAAACATTTTGGTGGAGGTGAGATTGGTGGAGGTGCCCCGCTCTCCTTTCGGGAAAGCTGACCACGACTCCATTTTGTTGCTCCCTGCATACAGACAGAAACTAAAACAAGAAGCTCCCGTGCTGAGGTCTGTTCAACACTGGTCCGACCAATCTGATTCCACACTCCAAGACTGCTTCCATCACGTGGACTGGGATATGTTTCATATTGCATCAAACAACAACATTGACGAATAGGCTGATTCGGTGAGCGAGTTCATTAGAACTTGCATTGAAGATGTCGTTCCCATAGCAACGATTAAAACATTCCCAAACCAGAAACCGTGGATTGATGGCAGCATTCGCGTGAAACTGAAAGCACGAACCACTGCTTTTAATCAGGGCAAGGTGACCAGAAACATGACCGAATACAAACAGTGTAGCTATTCCCTCCTCAAGGCAATCAAACAAGCTAAGCGTCAGTATAGAGACAAAGTAGAATCTCAATTCAACGGCTCAGACACAAGAGGTATGTGGCAGGGTCTACAGTCAATCACGGATTACAAAAAGTAAACCAGCTCTGTCACGGACCAGGATGTCTTGCTCCCAGGCAGACTAAATGACTTTTTTGCCTGCTTTTTGAGGACAATACAGTGCCACTGACACGGCTTGCCGCCCAAATAGGTCCACAGACGATGCAATCTCAACCACACTGCACACTGCCCTTACCCATCTGGACAAGAGGAATACCTATGTGAGAATGCTGTTCGTCGACTACAGCTCGGCATTTAACACCATAGTACCTTCCAAGCTCGTCATCAAGCTCGAGACCCAAGGTCTCGAACCCGCCCTGTGCAACTGGGTACTGGACTTCCTGACGGGCCGCCCCCAGGTGGTGAGGGTAGGCAACAACATCTCCACCCCGCTGATCCTCAACACTGGGGCCCACAAGGGTGCGTTCTGAGCCCTCTCCTGTACTCCATGTTCACCCACAACTGCGTGGCCACGCACGCCTCCAATTCAATCATCAAGTTTGCGGACGACACAACAGTGGTAGGCTTGATTACCAACAACGACGAGACGGCCTACAGGGCGGAGGTGAGGGCCTCTGAGTGTGGTGTCAGGAAAACAACCTCACACTCAACGTCAACAAAACTAAGGAGATGATTGTGGACTTCAGGAAACAGCAGAGGGAACACCCCCCTATCCACATCGATGGAACAGTAGTGGAGAGGGTAGTAAGTTTTAAGTTCCTCTGCGTACACATCACAGACAAACTGAATTGGTCCACCCACACAGACAGCATCGTGAAGAAGGCGCAGCAGCGCCTCTTCAACCTCAGGAGGCTGAAGAAATTAGGCTTGTCACCAAAAGCACTCACAAACTTCTACAGATGCACAATCGAGAGCATCCTGGCGGGCTGTATCACCGCCTGGTACGGCAACTGCTCCGCCCACAACCGTAAGGCTCTCCAGAGGGTAGTGAGGTCTGCACAACGCATCACTGGGGGCAAACTACCTGCCCTCCAGGAAACCTATACCACTCGATGTCACAGGAAGGACATAAAGATCATCAAGGACAACAACCACCCGAGCCACTGCCTGTTCACCCCGCTATCATCCAGAAGGTGAGGTCAGTACAGGTGCATCAAAGCTGGGACCGAGAGACTGAAAAACAGCTTCTATCTCAAGGCCATCAGACTGTTAAACAGCCACCACTAACATTGAGTGGTTGCTGCCAACACACTGACTCAACTCCAGCCACTTTAATAATGGGAATTGATGGGAAATGATGTAAAAATATCACTAGCCACTTTTAACAATGCTACCTAATATAATGTTTACATACCCTACATTATTCATCTCATATGTATATGTATATACTGTACTCTATATCATCTACTGCATCTTTATGTAATACATGTATCACTAGCCACTTTAACTATGCCACTTTGTTTACATACTCATCTCATATGTATATACTGTACTCGATACCATCTACTGTATCTTGCCTATGCCGCTCTGTACCATCACTCATTCATATATCTTTATGTACATATTCTTTATCCCCTTACACTTGTGTCTATAAGGTAATGGTTTTGGAATTGTTAGCTAGATTACTTGTTGGTTATTACTCCATTGTCGGAACTAGAAGCACAAGCATTTCGCTACACTCGCACTAACATCTGCTAACCATGTGTATGTGACAAATACAATTTGATTTGATTTGATTTTTGTGGGCGAGAAGAGGTGGGGGGGGGATCAAGGGTTGAATGGGGTGAGAGAGGAGAGTGTATGAGCACGTGAGCATGTGTGCGTGTGTGTGTGTGTGCATGAGCGTGCACATTGTGTTAAACGGCTGAGAAGTCTCATGCTTTAGGCTGCCAGAGGTAGAGCATATTTCTGTTAGATGTCTGTTCTGAACAAAACGAGAGAATTACCGTAATAACCTACCAATTTCGGGGACGGACAGTTTTGCAGCCACCAGGCAATTTAGTATTTTTTATTATTGAGTGGGGTACATTGTGAGCATCCATTTTGTTCCCAGCATCTCCCTCCTGCCTCTTTCTGAGCCACTCAGTAAATACCCAGACACAGGCCATCAATGTGACCAAGCACATCTGCTCTGCTAGAGGTATGGTACCAGACTATGGATGCATCCAGAATGGCACCCTATTCCCTATATAGTGCACTACTTTTGACCTGAGCCCTATGGGTCCTGGTCCAAAGTAGTGCACTTTACATGGAATAGCGTGCCATTTGGGGCGCACCCAGAGAGAGTAATTAGGGTTACATCACATAATTGGATCGAAATCACATGACACATGAGTCATAATTGGTAGAGACAGGAGTTTTATGGGGACGTAGGCGTCCCTATTTGTAATACAGTTGTTGCATAAGGTGTCTGCTTAACCTGAACCAATCACATTGCTCACACTTTAGATCACTGGTGCATCTGCATATTCACAATGAACCCCCAGTGAGATACCTTGCTCCAGGCTCATACGGTATGGATGTCTTTGGGGAGCCACACACACACACACATACACACACACACGTGCCACTCTCCAACCAGAAGCCCCATTCCTTATCCACCACTACACCACTGTAGGCTGGAAGCAACACACCAACCCACCACCTCTGGCAGACTACAGAATCACTCAGGCAACACTCTAGCCACACTACAGCACACTCCAACAACTGATTATCTTTTGTGTGTGCCCCTCTTTCACCTGGGCGCCTCACAAAACTGTAATCATTCTTCCTGGTACACCCTCGCCTCTGCCTCCCGCATCCACAGCCCTCTGGCAGCTGCTGCTCAGCCAACCATCTGGAGAGAAACTGACGACCCCTTATCCCCCCTGGCCCATCATACAGCTGGCATACTGAGAGAGAGAAGGGAGAGCGAGAAAGAGATGGGAGAAAAAAGAGGTGGAAGGTAAAGTGGGTGAGAAGAGAGTTGATAAAGAGAAAGGGTGAGAGGAGAGATGAAGCAGGAGAAAGAGACAGAGAAAGAGGGAGACGTAGGAACAGTTGGAGTGACACCAGTGTGGCTGTCCATTATACCTCATAAATTGTCTTTCAGGGCATCAACTTAAGGGCTATTGATCTGAGAAAGACAACCACCCCCCCGGGCCCTAGAGACCAGGCCTCGCCTACCATTGATGATGTTGCCCGCTCTAGATTTTATCGCATTTCATCCATCTCTCTCAGGCAGGACTTGTCTCTCGGACCTCTCTCCCGTCTCTTTCTTTTTTGCTTCCTTGCCTCTTTGACTCTTGGCATCCTGGCTCAACATTCTAGGCAAACCTTGTAGGTTTCTTCTCCTAATCGCTCTTCTTCCTGTAATGAGATTCCTTGTCGAGGTGGGTTGTTGTGTCAGCCTTCCTGGTGAGTCGGTGTGTAAGTCAGACAGCCACTCTGAATCAGGGAGTGTGTCAGCAGTGTTAAATGGTACATAGTCCACTGTATATCTCGCATCAGCTGTCATAAATCTTTCTGACGTTGAAGGAGATTAAAATCAAAGCCCCCTGTTCGCCTAAGCAACCAGGCTTGTTTCACTGGCATGTTCACACCGGGTTGGTCTTTAACCAATGATGGCCCTCCTTACTGCATGAAGGAGCCAAGATTTCCCTGGAGGATGACAACCTGCGGATGTTTCTTCCTTTCTTTCCCTCCCATCCTTGTTACCAGACGCATATTTTAAAGGCATCACACTGCACTTTCCATCGCACACCGGGCGCTCATTTTCTCTTGCAGGATTTCATGATGAGATCAGTTGAGTGTGTCTGGCAAGACATTATCAAGTGTTTCATGCGCTCTGCAAGCTATATTTGCCAACCCCCCTGCCTCCCTCCATCTTGGCTCTAAATTGATCCTCCAGTGCCTGGATTTCACTCAACTGTGCAGCTGTGGGAGGCCTGTTCTGCCACCACAGGGGGCTCTGGCTCCAAGATGGCTTGCTGGAAAAGGTTAGTGGTTAAGCTCCGCCAGGTGTGGCCATAGCTCCTCCGAGACTCTGGCTGGCTTTGCTCATTTGCACTCTACCTCAGGACTTAATTACCAAATTCAACTCGTTATTTGGATAATAACTCACACCGGCTGTTCCGTTAGCTTTTTCCACCGGTTCCTAATGAGTGGCTAATTAAAAACTACCTGAAGGAGCTCGCCCCTGGTGAACCTAAACAGTCCGTTTTCTAACGGGGGAGCTGGGTCGGCGAGCCATCGTCGCCTGGTTGTCAGCACCAAAGTAGGAGCCACCAGCGGCCGCCTCGGAGGTACATAACTCGGCATAAACCAGCACGACTCAATTCAGGCGTTGAATCGTGATTAGATCAGCAGATTTAATTTCTCTCTGTTGTTAGTCCCTGTTGCCTCTTTGTTCCAGTATGCTTCCTTTCCAAAGTGCTTCTGGTGGGGAAAAGGGGAGTAGAACAACAGCGGCAGCCGCACCATCTTTTTTTCCATCCCTCTAAAGGGATAAGTGTTTCTGAAATGACTGGAATGTCCCCCCTCCCAAAATTACACCCAATATTTTTTTCCCACCCATATCAGCCCACAGCCATGAGCTACCAAGGCTTCAGGGGGGACAGTATGGCTTTAGTGCTTCTGGCGTCTTGCCACACACAAAAGCGACAAGGAACAAAGCAGCAAGGCCGCTTCATGCTCATTCCCCTGCCGTCCCTGGCATCTGCACAGAGAGCTGTCAGAGGCTCCATACTGTACGCCACAACGCTGTGGGCCAGTGGACCTACATGATGAGTGAAGATGGAGGGTTTGGCTGTCAGGCTAAAGGTCAGAGTGTGTTGGACGGGCTTCTTCGTCCGCCAAGGTGTCAGCCGCCCGGAAATTATTTACAGTGATCCTTTTAATTAGGCCCGCTCAAGCATGTTAGCGGACCTGCCACGCAGATCAGCGGTGACTTATTACGCATGCACTACTGCAGACCTGGATTTATGAGAGGTTTGGACAGAGCAACACGCGTTGTCGCTCCCTCCTCTGTGTTCCCTCCTTTTACCGGAGCCGTGTCGCCTTTTGTTCTCGTCCCAATCTGACATGCCAGAGGACACACAGGGCTAGCATTAGCCTACTGCCAAGGGTTAGCATTAGCAAAGGCTAGCGTCTCATCCATCAAAGCCGGTGTTAGGTTAGAGCCGCTGCCTCTGATGCTACCTGTTTCCTGGCTGATCACTCCTAAGCCCACCTGTCCTTGTTCGCTTGTTGCTCCCTGGAGAATTTCAGCTACCAATTCGAAGTGACTGATCCAATTCCACACAAGCTCAGCGATTCCAGGTTCCATATCAGCACATGGAAACGACTGTGAAATCTTTGAAAGTCAATTTTCTTCCAGTTTACTTGCCCTTTTCTCTGTCCCGTGGTACTCATTTGGGCTTGGTAGATGTTCCATTGAATCTCTGGCACGATGCGAGGCAAGCTGATGAAGGAACAACAGGTATCAGACTGAGATTGCTCAGATCAAAAACACTGGCTATGATTGGCTTAAATACAAAGGTATCCAGCTGTATTACAGTGACAAATTGGTATGCAACTCTATAGCCTTATGAATGGTGCTCACTGCTCAGCAACGATACGGGCTCAGCATACACACAATCAACAACAACACTTGCTATGAGGGAATGAACCCTGTCACAGTGAATGAAGAAGACATGCTTAATTACTGTTACTAAATTCATGTCTGTCAGTATCAGGTCTCTTCTGTGGGGGGACGACAACCACTGAGCTCTCTGACTTCCATTATGCAACCACTTCATTTGCTAATTATGTGAATAGCTCGGCCCACTTCCTAATTCCCAAAAGCATGCAACAGAGGCCGAGGTCTTGACCCCTGCTGTCTAAAGTGGGCGAGCTCTGTGTTTTAGAGCCTCCCCCGCAGGGTCTCCGGGCTTTTGTGAAAATCTACACAGTAGTTCAGGGGTGTCAGTGCAACTCATTTACATTTGATGGAGACATAAAAATGCATGCTGGGCCGCCGCTCAGTATGAGGATATGAAAAAAACTGTCAACATGAGCGACAGCTGCGGAGCGAGTGCTGTGGAGCGAGTGCTGTGGAGCGTGATTGCACTTCACAAATCGGCTTGCAGGGTTAGGGTCAACTTAACTCGAAATCTGACAAGATTTTTGTTTAAGTCAGGAAACCAATAAAGTTTAACTTTGCATAATTTAGATGTGTTTTGATGTGGTGAGAGTGATGTTCATTTGATGGAACATTTGATGAGATGAGGGAAGCGTTTGGGAAAGACTCATCTTGATGTCACCATCTCTCTCAACCCCCCTCCCTGTTCAACCTCTCTCTCTTTTTTTCTCACTCTCTCTCTGTCTTGCTCTCTCTCTCTCATACACACAGTCTCCCCACACACTACATACTCTCTCCCACACTACATACTCTCTCCCACACTACATACTCTCTCCCACACTACATACTCTCTCCCCCACACACACACTCACACTCACCAAGCCAAGCTGAGTCTGACCAAACCGAGCTGAGCCTCACAGAGTGGCCCTCGGTGCCAACCATCAGGGACAATTAAACCCAGTGATCTGTGACTCTAGCAACACTCCACATGACCGGCCCCTTACGGGAAGAGGAGAGACTCTGGGCTAAGTCTCAAATGGCACCCTATTCCGTGTATTGTGTTTCACTTTTGACCAGAGCCATATGGGCCCTGGTCAAAAGGACTGCACCATATCGGGAATAGGGGGGCAATTTGGACTAGGGACAGTCACGGACTGGGGAAACAGAAAAATAAAATAAAAAGGGGAAGAAATCTGCAGTGACTCACGAGGTATGTTCTCCCTTTCCCTCGTTCTTCCCCCCTCAGTACTCTCATGCGGTTTAACTAATTCCTCTCAAAAGCATGGCTCTATGTATAAAACTGTCAAGTACATTGCAGTGCACTCTTGCGTTTATTTATGCAATTGCATAATAAAGTGATCTGGTCCAACAGGATGCATAATGTGTTTGAGCTCACATTTGTTTCTAATTAGCTGTTTGGGGGCTTTCGGATATATACAGACAGACTGTTGATATAGGGAAGCAGAATGTGGAGGAGAAGATAAGAAATCATTACCCACAGCGCACCTGGGTGTGAAAGCAAGGAAGCACTAGTTTTAGATCATCACACCGGCTTGTGTTTCTACTATTAGGTCCGTCATTCCCCCAATCATCCTCAACCCAAAACCCTGACATGCCTGTGAATTCGCTAATTTGTTGTTACTTTTAACTTCCCCAGTAGACTCGTTTGGCTTGTCGGTTGAACAGAGCCATGTACATAGCAATAGGTTCACAGTTAATTTAACAAAACACAACGCAACTGAATGGGAAAACAAATGGTTTCGTAGATCATTTGTGCTTCTTGTAACACCCCTTGCAAAACTCCCCCTGTAAAGTAGATCTGTGCGTTCTGTTTCTGCCAATAAGAAATCCCAGGGAGGCGCTAGTATTTTCTGAATGCAGCTCGCATAACAGAGCCAGCTACTTATGAGAACGCCAGGCGTGTGTGGGCGGACTGCTTTTTAGTCAAGTGCAAACATTTTAGCCTTTAGAGGAAGATCTGCTAGGGTCCACTGCCAATGAGAACGCACCATTAACACCCCCGCAAAGCCCAGGGATGCACACTGGCACACACACTAAAAACAGAGTGTACACCACACCCCCTGGCAGGTATTATCAGGCTCATCCTGGCTGATTTTCTTCCCCCCTCAGTGCCCCGGTGGAATACTGCAGTCTACAGGCCAGTCCATCACGGCACAATATCTCTCTCTCTCTCTCTCTCTCTCTCTCTCTCTCTCTCTCTCTCTCTCTCTCTCTCTCTCTCTCTCTCTCTCTCTCTCTCTCTCTCTCACTCACTCACTCACTCACTCACTCACTCACTCACTCACTCACTCACTCACTCACTCTCTCAACAGTGTGACTAGAGCATCTGAAGGTGAGAGAAAACTAGAACATAACACTTCAGTTTTATTCTTAGTTTGTCAAAGGATGTCCGGAGAAGACACCTACCGCTGTGTCCTGTCGGAACTGAGTGAAGTTGAGCCAAGCAGTTGATCCTCTCCTCTGACGAGGCAACGTCTTCAATCATCATAACGAACTAAACGCTTGGCGCGAACCTGAGACATCCTGCGCGGGTTCCAATAAACTTCCCCATGCGCACGCCTCTCTCAAGCCTCTCCAAGTCAGAACTCTATGAGTTTCTATCAATCACCGTCCCTCTTCTTCCAATCAGTATTCCTCACAGTGCTTCGCTCCATGGACCCCAAGAGCAGGTTGAAGGATGAGACGGGGAATATAAAAAATACAGCACGGGAGAAAAAACGTGTTCCATTCCAACTTCCTCTTCTATCTTTAGCGGTAATAGAATCGGGAGTACCTCCCACTCCGGGTTGTTATGATGAGCTGGGTTGTGTTCATTAGGGCAACCGTCAAAACACATTTTGCAATAGAAAACAGAAATATGCATTTGTTATTGGACAAGTCCAGGTAGTCCTTCCCTTTCTCCGTTCATTTTCTTCCCTTTAGATGCATAACGAACACGATTGGATTGTCTGTTGGTTGGTTCTCATTATAGTTCCCCTCATAACTGGTTAACTAAAGCCATGGTGCTAATTAAAGGTCACCTCTCACCCGGTGTTCCAGTGTGAGATTGAGGGCAGACTGAAAGGTTGCACCAGTCCAACACTAGGATGGTGAGCTGATGATGAGCCACCAATCTGCCAACATTTATTTAGTCACTTTGAGAAATAGACTGACTAGAACAGCTTACCCCATACAAGTCAATGTACCCTGATTCTATATCTATGGTGTCCGCTCTCTGTGTCCGCTGACTCCTTTTCCCTCTGTCTGATTGGTTAAGACACAAGCCTCCCTTATTTTCCCTTCCTCTAATTGGTTCAGATGCAGAGCCCTGCTTTGTTGCCATGCCTCTGATAGGTTTAGACACCACCATGCTCTCTCTATATGAGGGGGTTGGTTTATCTGGCTCGGGTTTCCCAGTGGGAGGAACCGGGTGTGAGCCAGGTGCCCCGTTCAAAGCCCACGGTGAAGTTGGCTCAAAACAAAAGTGCTGCAATTCAGCACATGCAAAATGTATTGCTTTTGATGAAAAGGCTTTATCTGCCTTCCCAATGCAAACTAGTTTGAAAATTCAAACATATGTTTTATGGAAACGAGATGTTGCATGTTTCAGAACGAGCTATGCAGATTACTGTTCGGTTTGAAAAGGACGCTCCACCCTCACCACTTTGGACTGTTCACGTCAAGGTTATAGACCAGTGCCCTGCGGCTCAGCATAATCAAATCCGCCCTATCTCAGTTTGTAGACCTCCTATCTCTGTTTGTAGACCTCCTATCTCTGTTTGTAGACCTCCTATCTCTGTTTGTAGACCTCCTATCTCTGTTTGTAGACCTCCTATCTCTGTTTGTCGACTTCTGATGAATGACAGCCAAACCATTCTGGCTGCCCAGGGAGCAATCGCCATAACAGGCCAATTAAGTCATCAAGAGCTCGTTTAGAGCCTTAATGAGGAACATGGACTCTGTTTGTGTAAATAAACAGGGATTTTTGACTCCATTAAAGCTCTGTTTTTCATTGTGTGTTGTTCAGCAGTAGAGGTCAATAAAGGGAAACTAAAATAAAATAGGACGTCCACAGTGCACACACACACACACACACACACACACACACACACACACACACACACACACACACACACACACACACACACACACACACACACACACACACACACACACACACACACACACACACACACACACACACACACACACACACACACACACACACACACACACACACACACACCATGTTTTGCCAATAGGTAGTTCCTTCTCCGAGTAAGGAGACAAGGCAATATGGTGATTCATTTATTTTAATGATACTGCTGACATCAGCCAAGTAGCAAGCTGATTGGATCTGACTGATGGCAACAAAGAGGGGAGTTGACTGTGAACTCGTTGAATTGCAGTGAAGTGTAATGGAGTCGTGCGGGCGCATGCGTATATGCATGTAAACACATGCATACTAGGGGATTGTTACAGATTACCTTGTCCTCCGATATCAATCTACATCACCAGACATCGTGCTCATTGATCGAGGAGCCGACTCGCACACATGTTTTGATGAAAACGTTCTATAAATTAGAGGGCGTATGATGGAAAACCGGAATATGTAACATTCCTCACTCTGCATATGGAAAGCTGAATATGCAGTGTATATTAAATCACACCCATGTATATGAATGGTTAAACCCCAGGCAATAGCTGCAATCAGCAGAGGGTAATGTGGGGGTTGAATATGCCCTTCAAGTCCAATAGAATGTCTGTTTGATGATTAATTCGTATTGATGTGGAAATATGGAATACGCGTGGGGATGTGTGCCATGCATACATAGTTTCTCCTCTGGTCTGAGATGTGGTGATTGTGGTCTGCTCTGGATGCAGTATGAGGGCCCATATTCTCAAAGCATCTAGGAGTGTGGGCCAAACAGTGCTGATCTAGGATCAGGTCCCCGCTGCATCTAATTATGAGCTAATAGGCAAAACTGTATTCTTACTCTGAGACGCTTTGTGAACATGGACGCAGGAGTTTATGGGTTCCATGTGAGTAAGATGCAGACATCATTTGAGGACCCCAACATAGTGTCCAGCTCCAAACCTGGTACCAGCGCTGCAGAGAGCCTGATCAACTGATCCTAATCCTCTGAGACTGAGCCCTCTCCATGGGCTGCAAGACGGCAGGGGGAAGAGCCAGGTAGGGAGGTGTGTGTGTGCGGTGGGGGCCTCAGCAGGGGAGGGGAGAGTGGAAGGGTGGAGGAGTGGAGGAACACACAGAGGGAAGAGGAGGGAGCCGATGCATAAAATAAGGGATGAGATGGATGAGACAGAGACGAGAATGAGAAAGATGGGAAGGGAAATTGGAAAATTGGATTGTGCAAAAATGCTGAACAGCAAGGCGGATAGGAGGAGCAGTCATGTCTGATACGGGATAAGGAATGGGAAGGGGAGAATTGAAACTCTGAAAGCAACAGGAAGAATAGGGGAGAAACGGGGTAGACGAAAAGAGGACCAAAGAAGTGGCTGTGTATTTTTTTTAGGGGCAGAGGGGTGGAGAGAAAAAAAAGCTAAGGGTTCTTCTCTTTTTTTGTCTCCCTCCGTTTTATGCCCGGAGTCGACAGGCTTGGGTTTGGACTACGAGGAGTGGATCGATGTGAGTTTCTATAGCCAGAACACTCTCCACCATCTCTGACACCATGATGGGGTGATGGACCAAGAGGAGGAGGGAGAAAAAGAGGGAGGAGAGGAAGGAGAGCCGGTAACCTCACTGCATATGCACCACGCAGTGTTGTAGCTGTTACTCTAGCATGGCTTAGAGCAGAGGTCTTTTAACTAATATACAGTATACAGTTGAAGCCGGAAGTTTACATACACCTTACATTGAAACTCAGTTTTTCACAAATCCTGACATTTAATCCCAGTAAAAATTCCCGGTCTTAGGTCAGTTGGGATCACCACTTTATTTTAAGAATGTGAAACATTCAAACATTTTGGGTAGCTTTCCACAAGCTTCCCACAATAAGTTGGGTGTATTTTGGCCCATTCCTCCTGACAGAGCTGGTGTAACTGAGTCAGGTTTGTAGGCCTCCTTGCTCTGACACGCTTTTTCAGTTCTGCCCACAAATGTTCTATAGGATTGAGTTCAGGGCTTTGTGATGGCCACTCCAATACCTTGACAATGCCTTGTTGTTGTCCTTAAGCCATTTTACCACAACTTTGGAAGTATGCTTGGGGTCATTGTCCATTTGGAAGACCCATTTGCGACCAAGCTGTAACTTCCTGACTGATGTCTTGAGATGCTGCTTCAATATATCCACATAATTAGTACATTCACAGACCGCGTCGCCTTCCTGAGCGGTATGACGGCTGCGTGGTCCCATGGTGTTTATACTTACTGTTGTTTGTACAGATGAGCGTGGTACCTTCAGGCATTTGGAAATTGCTCCCAAGGATGTACCAGACTTGTGGAGGTCTACAATTCTTTATCTGAGGTCTTGGCTGACTTCTTTTGATTTCCCTATGACGTCAAGCAAAGATGCACCGAGTTTGAAGATAGGCCTTGAAATACATCCACAGATACACCTCCAATTGACTCAAATTATGTCAATTAGCCTATCAGAAGCTTCTACAGCCGTGACATCAATTTCTAGATTTTTCCAAGCTGTTTATAGGCACAGTCAACGTAGTGTATGTAAACTTCTTACCCACTGTAATTGTGATACAGTGAGTCATTGTAAGGGTTTTCTTCTGGTGAAAGAGAGGCGGACCAAAATTCAGCGTGGTGGTTATTCATGTTTAATTTATAAAGACACTATACATGAACAGACTAAACAAAACAAGAAAAGTGAAAACCTAAACAGTCCTATCTGGTGCAAACACAGAGACAGGAACAATCACCCACCAACACACAGTGAAACCCAGGCTACCTAAGTATGATTCTCAATCAGAGACAACTAATGACAGCTGCCTCTGATTGAGAACCATACTAGGCCGAAACATAGAAATACCCCAAAACATTGAAAAACAAACATAGACTGCCCACCCAACTCACGCCCTGACCATACTAAATAAATACAAAACAAAGGAAATAAAGGTCAGAACGTGACAGTCATAAGTGAAATAATCTGTTTGTAAACAATTGTTGGAAAAATAACTTGTGTCGTGCACAAAGAAGATGTCCTAATCGACTTCCCAAAACTATTGTTTGTTAACAAGAAATTTGTGTTGGTTGAAAAACTGTATGTTCAATTCCCCATATGGAACGTGGATGCCATGCCCTTGATGAACTCATTTCAGTTTGTTTCGCCTCAGTCAGATACTGAGGTCAAATATTATGTAATTCTGAATAAGAAGTGGAAAGTTAGCCTTGGCTTTCTCCAATGAAGACAACAACTCAGTGTGTTGAATGAGTGGGTTGTCTTAGTGTGCTGCTTGTTGTCAGGGCTGTGCTATGCTGCAAACACACACACAATGCAGTACCAGAATTCAGCACCATGGACAGTACAATCAATGCCGACACATACTTCCCTCTTACTGGTAAGTGGACTTGTTTGACACTTGGAAGTGTATGTCCTCTACAATAGTGTATTTGCAATATGCATGTACATATATATTTCGTACACTACTGTACCCTTGGATTTGACATGTTGTTCTGCACATGTTAAAGTCCTACTTCATTTACAGGGTGGAAAAACATCAACATTTATACACTACCTTGATGGCCTGTGTTACGCACTGAATTCTACGGTGATCTAAGTAAGTTGGATTAGACATGATGTGATTCACCATACTGTATGAGCCTTTAACTATTCTCAAACCATAGCTCTGCCTTTGTGGGACCCTACCATGCATAGAACATGACATACTGTCTACTGCAGTATCAAAGTCATGTACTGACAAGACGAATGGCTTTTTTTTTTGGAGTGGAACCAGGCCATCCACACCAGTGAATGGGTTTTGAGATACCTATCACGGGGTGCCAGTGTGCCAGTGCCCTCTGAGCCACCCCACAGAGAGGGACTGAGAGGGTCCTATGACAGGCGAGCCTGGTGGCAGTGCCCTCTGAGCCACCCCACAGAGAGGGACTGAGAGGGTCCTATGACGGGCGAGCCTGGTGGCAGTGCCCTCTGAGCCACCCCACAGAGAGGGTCTGAGAGGGTCCTATGACGGGCGAGCCTGGTGGCAGTGCCCTCTGAGCCACCCCACAGAGCTGAGAGGGTCACCCCCCTCTGAGCCAGAGAGGGACTGAGAGGGTCCTATGACGGGCGAGCCTGGTGGCAGTGCCCTCTGAGCCACCCCACAGAGAGGGTCTGAGAGGGTCCTATGATGGGCGAGCCTGGTGGCAGTGCCCTCTGAGCCACCCCACAGAGAGGGACTGAGAGGGTCCTATGACGGGCGAGCCTGGTGGCAGTGCCCTCTGAGCCACCCCACAGAGAGGGACTGAGAGGGTCCTATGACGGGCGAGCCTGGTGGCAGTGCCCTCTGAGCCACCCCACAGAGAGGGACTGAGAGGGTCCTATGACGGGCGAGCCCGGTGGCAGTGCCCTCTGAGCCACCCCACAGAGAGGGACTGAGAGGGTCCTATGACGGGCGAGCCTGGTGGCAGTGCCCTCTGAGCCACCCCACAGAGAGGGACTGAGAGGGTCCTATGACGGGCGAGCCTGGTGGCAGTGCCCTCTGAGCCACCCCACAGAGAGGGACTGAGAGGGTCCTATGACGGGCGAGCCTGGTGGCAGTGCCCTCTGAGCCACCCCACAGAGAGGGACTGAGAGGGTCCTATGACGGGCGAGCCTGGTGGCAGTGCCCTCTGAGCCACCCCACAGAGAGGGACTGAGAGGGTCCTATGACGGGCGAGCCTGGTGGCAGTGCCCTCTGAGCCACCCCACAGAGAGAGACTGAGAGGGTCCTATGACGGGCGAGCCTGGTGGCAGTGCCCTCTGAGCCACCCCACAGAGAGGGACTGGTCCT
Source organism: Oncorhynchus keta (assembly GCF_023373465.1). Taxonomy (NCBI): domain Eukaryota; kingdom Metazoa; phylum Chordata; class Actinopteri; order Salmoniformes; family Salmonidae; genus Oncorhynchus; species Oncorhynchus keta. The sequence continues at coordinate 8,627,923 of NC_068451.1, forward strand.
ATGGGGCAGTGCCCCTCTGAGCCACCCCACAGAGAGGGACTGAGAGGGTCCTATGACGGGCGAGCCTGGTGGCAGTGCCCTCTGAGCCACCCCACAGAGAGGGACTGAGAGGGTCCTATGACGGGCGAGCCCGGTGGCAGTGCCCTCTGAGCCACCCCACAGAGAGGGACTGAGAGGGTCCTATGACGGGCGAGCCCGGTGGCAGTGCCCTTGAGGAAAAGTCCTTAACCTGGTCCGCTCAGGCACGACTAAACCGCTAATGTGCACTATGAAAAATGTAAGTGGCTTAAATCGCATTAGATTAGGCCGTCCGTGAAGCGAGTACATGACAGAATAAAACAATAGGTCTGGATGAGGGGAGCGAGGGGCGGCCCGGGGCTGCGGTGGAAGAGCATGTAGCCGTGGCGCCCTGATGACACGGAGCGTCAGCCTTGGCGGCGGCGGTGTTAACCTTCACTAACGCCGCACCAGCGCTGACAGACGCTTGGCCACACGGCACTGCCAGGTGGGGAGGATTTCATGCTCGTTCCCTTAGTCTCTGTGTGAATATTGAGTTAAATTACACTTATATAAAGTCAAACATGCTGTAGACCACTTTCCATTATTTTTCCTTTTCTGGTCATTTATATGCGAGCCCATATGCCACCACACCTGAAGTGGAAGTACTGCACTGTCATTGTTATTTGCTTTCTGGAGTGCCAAAGATAAATGTACACTTGCTGCCATCTGACAAACAATAACAAAAAACAACCAACAGCGTTATTTCTCCCACTGTGTCCCTCGATCCCAAAATGCCGCACACTGAATCTTGCAAACGGTACAATCAACGACCCTAAAGGACACACAAGACACACGGGCACTTTTTCACCCAGGAGATTTTTCATCCAACCCAGCTATATGTCATACTTGAAATGTTTTGGCAATTAGCATATACGTGTGTTTCATCCCCTACCACAGTTGCCAAGGGAAGTTGAAAGGCATTTGGGAGAGAATCAAGTTCGCTTATGTAAAAAAAACGGTTAAAACAGGAACTCTAGGCACAGGGAACAGGGAGGGTTCAGTACAGTATCTAGGCCACATTTGGATGCTCTTAGTTTACCTTCAGGCTCTGTGAGCTTCAGAGCGTGCAACAACGCAGCCCGCCCATTGAAGCCTGAGGCTTGGCAAAGATACTGGATCTACAGTGCAGCGCCAGATTCTCCCCACTAATAAAATACTAATGGTATCACAAATAGCATATAAACCAGAAATATGAATTTATATAACATGCAGTAGCATTTGCCCTACATGTGTCTATAACATTCAAATGTAGTCCGATTATGCAGGTTGTCAATCCCATCCCTAGCCAAATGAGACCAGCAAGCGTTTAGTTAGATATTAGAATGCACAGCATGAATTTGGTTGAGATCATTAATAAGGCCGCTGTCTGTCCTTTTATGTCTGAAGCCTCTGCAGTCCTATCACTCCTACACACTTGGGATCCTTAATGATGACACGCTTATTTGCAGTTATTTCAGGAAACTCAATGACCTACTTGCCAGGGTCATGAGCAAAATGAACAAGACAAGCATCTTTGAAGATTATGATAATGGAAACGAGGGGAGAGAAACAATTCACCGGCACGTTCTACATCTTATTATCGCTCTCGGGGTTGGCAGACGCCCATTTCGAGGACGTGATAAAAATAAGCTATGTCAGCTATGTTTTGTTAGCTAGCATTGCATTGTAGGCCTATTTTACGGCCTGTAAAGCTCTGCGCTCGCACCAGGAAAACAAACACTCATAACATTTTGCCCCTAAAAGACAAGTGTCAGAGAAGTGCGATGAAAACAGATGTCGGTCCATCCACCAAATTGTTTTGGAGATTTACTCGGAGCGCAGCAGCTGGAATGTGCCCTGGTATATCATGTAATTGGCTCTAAATTTCAGGCGCCTGCTCTATAGCAATACTGCAGCCGCTGCATTGACATGGAAATTGATACATTCATCAGTTCTCGGTGGGAGAATGAGGACGAGGAGTTTGATAGAGCTTGATATACAGTTTGATACAGCGTGAACCAAGGGCCAGATGGTGCAGACTTAAACATACTGTAAGAGGGAGGATATGGGTTCAAAAAGCAATTCATGCAAATTACTTTGCAGTGAAAGACGTCGACTCGTACAATTTTGCCGTGTTTACCAATAACAAATTGGAAAGGGAAAGTAATGGAAGTGCTTTTGGTGCAGAAAACCTGGATACAGTGCAACTACATGTGTTAGCAACCACCACCAATGCCAATGTATAGTCAACATGTTTAATGAATAGGAAGTATTATGGCTGCATTAGCGTGTGGCCTATATAATGGTTGCCTGGGAAATGGAGTGTGACCTAGCAAAATACATCCATTCCTTAAGAAGGAAAGCTGAGCAGTTGGTCTGGGCCCTTGATGTGTGGGAAATAATCGCTGAGGTGAACAAAGCGTATAGAAATCACACTGACTGGGCAAAGCAGAACCCGCTCCTGCACTCTCATACCGTATGTCATTGTGCCCTGTCAGCCTCACTGCGACTTTCATTATCTCATACACTACATCCTATTGTTTTTTTTCTCTCTCAAAGCAGCAAACTAAATAGATTTCACATATTATCATTCCAAATAGACCATTTATTTAACTCTGCTTTATGGAAATGAGATGAGTATAGATTTCTAGGGTATTATGCAGTATTTTGGACTAGGGCATTGGTGGGGACTAGTAACCTAGGTCATTACATATCTAACTAGGTCTACCTTATATTCCTGCTATAGCTCCACGTTCATATATCTAATGCATTACTACTATGATAATCAAATGCACAGAAACAACTTCCCCACTAGAACCACTACAAAAAGATGGCTCCCTTGTTTGCTGAGTGAACATTTGGAGTGGCGGCATCGCTAGAGGAGTTTGGAAGGACGAAGCACTGCAGAGCACTAAACTGTAGGTGTGTGTGTGGGGGGGGCAACCAGGTGCTGTTAACTGTGAGACTCTCCACTGCAAGATGATGATCAAAGACAGCCGTAACGGCCACGTATGCTCATGGCTGCCGGCCAGACCAGCCAAATCCACAGGGGTGGGGAGTGGAGGGGGGCGCGACAGGCCCTGTCGGTGGAGATGAGCCAGATCAAGGAAACCGAACGCTGAAAAAAATTCTGCTGCATATATAAGCGCCGGTGCGTCTACAAAAACAAACTACCCCTCAGATCACCTATCTCTACGTTTTAGACAGGACCCATGTTGACAACAAGTCTCAGAGTAGGGGTGCTAATCTAGGATAAATTTTTCCTTTCAGATCACAATAAATAAGACAGGAGGGGGGCTGATCTTAGATCAGCACTTATTCTCTGATTCTCCACCCGACTTATTTTGTCCTCCAATGATCACCACTCTATAGGCCCAGTCATTCGTGAGGTGAGGGATTCTCGAGTGGGAATTATTGAAGATGTTCCGGGGACAGTGGGTGGCTTTCCCTGCAGCAGACTGGAGTTGAGATAATACTAATGATGTCTTTTGGGATCCTGCACTGCCAAGGTCCCTGATCTTGATCCGTGAGAAGCCCCAGTGTGACTTCTGGCAGTACTCTGCGAACACTGAAGCTTACGATAACTCGGGCTAGCAATTCTTTGGTTAATGGAATTACTGTCGATAAGACCTGGCCATAAGATGATTACTTATCATAGGTAGATAACTGAACATGAGTCCATGTGTGTTGAATAGAAATAATAATAACTTTCCCCCCAAATGGCAGTCATGGCCACTGATCTCATAAACTATGTAAAATCTCTAAAGTGGGAATTATTTCTGCATCAAGTGATAGGAATGGACATGAATTGTGAGTGCAAATAGCTTCCCATTGTGATCTTTTGCGAACCAACACTCACAAAGCATTTCTTATCGCTCCACACAAGTCATTGCACGATGGATGATACTAACGCACCGCTAACTAGCTAGTGATTCCACATCGACTCTTGACCTAGGGGGGGAATTCTGACCCAAGTTAAGCGCACGTAAATGGTACGTAATTCCTTTTTTGTGTACTTTTCTCGCGATGCATATTCTGACCTTGAACGTAAGCATAAGAATAACGTGCTATTCACCCGCATTTTGTTCATGGTGGAGCTCTAATAAATTAAGGAGTGGCGGAGGTGTGTCTACAGATACACCGTATTCTGAACTTGACTTAATTCCCTTATAATCCCACTACCTTTACGTGTGAGGAAATCATGAATAAGGTCCCAAGTAGAAAAAGCATCTGCTTTCTTTTTTCCGAAAGAAATAACAGCATTCTCCACGCACAGTAATATATACATGGATAAGAGCTGTTGATAAGAGCTAGGAAAATGACTAATCCATTTGGAGAAAGGGATTGTAAATACACATAGCATTAAAAAAACAAACATTTTCCTTGTGGTCCCTGGAGACGGATGTGAAACTAGTCATATTGGAATCCAACCGCACCTTCTCCGCTATGGAATCTGGTTTCAGAGCTGGTCATGGGTGCACCTCAGCCACTCTAAACGATATCGTAAATGCTATCGATAAGAAACAATACTGTGCAGCTGCATTCATTGACCTGGCCAAGGCGTTCGACTCTGTCAATCACCACATCCTCATCGGCAGACTCAACAGCCTTGGTTTCTCAAATGATTGCCTCGCCTGGTTCACCAACTACTTCTCCGATAGAGTTCAGTATGTCAAAACTGAGGGCCTGTTGTCCGGGCCTCTGGCAGTCTCTATGGGGGTGCCACAGGGTTCAATTATTGGGCCGACTCTCTTCTTTGTATATATCAATGATGTAGCTCTTGCTGCTGGTGAGTCTCTGATCCACCTCTACGCAGACGACACCATTCTGTATACTTCTGGCCCTTCTTGGGACACTGTGTTAACAACCCTCCAGACGAGCTTCAATGCCATACAACTCTCCTTCCGTGGCCTCCAACTGCTCTTAAATACAAGTAAAACTAAATGCATGCTCTTCAACCCATCGCTGCCCGCACCTGCCCGCCCGTCCAGCATCACTATTCTGGAAGGTTCTGACTTAGAATATGTGGACAACTACAAATACCTAGGAGTCTGGTTAGACTGTAAACTCTCCTTCCAGACTCACATCAAACATCTCCAATCCAAAGTTAAATCTATAATTGGCTTCCTATTTCGCAACAAAGCATCCTTCACTCATGCTGCCAAACATACCCTCGTAAAACTGACCATCCTACAGATCCTCGACTTCGGCGATGTAATTGACAAAATAGCCTCCAACAGTCTACTCAACAAATTGGATGCAGTCTATCACAGTGCCATCTGTTTTGTCACCAAAGCCCCATATACTACCCACCACTGCGACCTGTACGCTCTTGTTGGCTGGCCCTCGCTTCATACTCATCGCTAAACCCACTGGCTCCAGGTCATCTACAAGACCCTGCTAGGTAAAGTCCCGCCTTATCTGTGCTCGCTGGTCACCATATCTGCACCCACCCGTAGCACACGTTCCAGCAGGTATATCGCACGTGTCACCCCCAAAGCCAATTCCTCCTTTGGCCGCCTCTCCTTCCAGTTCTCTGCTGCCAATGACTGGAACAAACTATAAGCTTCTGTAGGGCTGAACCTGCTGAGTAGATGTATCCTCCCAGGCTTTTCTCCGTTTTATTTTACAATTTGTATCATGTTAAATATTAGTCACTGTTGGGAGCCACCGTCAGTAATACCCACATACGTTTCTAGCTGTCACTTTAGTGTTAGTTTCCTTACATTTACATTACATTACAGTTAAGTCATTTAGCAGACGCTCTTATCCAGGGCGACTTACAAATTGGTGCATTCACCTTATGACATCCAGTGGAACAGCCACTTTACAATAGTGCATCTAAATCTTTTAGGGGGGGGTGAGAAGGTTTACTTATCCTATCCTAGGTATTCCTTAAAGAGGTGGGGTTTCAGGTGTCTCCGGAAGGTGGTGATTGACTCCTTAAATTTGTAGCCTACATTTTGAATCATTCCATTCCCTTTACCTGTCGCTAGCATTAGTGGATCATATTAGGCTAACATTGTGTAATCATTTGGGACATGTAACCTATGTGAATCATTATGGAACTCAAGACTACATGTAGCAGGTTAAACTTGAAGCCTTGGGCACGGGTCACGACGACTAGACCATTGTCATCACGGTTCCATAATTACTGAGGATTAGAGTAGATTTATAGGACTTTTGTTCAACCACTATTGTACACTTTTTTTCCACCTTCCAGTATTTCATGGATTGAATTTGAATATGACAGCTTTCAGGATGAATCAAACCACTGTTTTTGATTCACCAATATACTTTGTGCGTAAGAGCTCTCCAAACCATACTTTCCTAACCCTAAAATGTGCCTAAATAATATACAAGATCAGAGTATTTTTTCATCTACCAGTTGGTGCTGAAATGGAGACAAATATGCATATATTTCCTATATATTCCCTATATTTGAAACCTTTTCTCTCAATGTATTATAATGAGTCAATCGTCAAAATTCTTAAAGGTTCACCGTATTTAAACGGATAAATGTACTGATAAATGTACTGAAACCCCTATTGAATGAAAACTTCACCAGAAAATCTGTTGGCCAGCAAATGGGAGGGTTTTCAGCGGTTGAATGAAATGTCTTCAGCGCTCACAGGGGAACCACGCCTGCAAACCTCATTATGCACCTGCATAAGGTAAGTCTGAATACCAACTACTGAGAAGTGCGTAGTATAGGCGTGTGTAGGAAAGACGTACATTTCCTCATTCTGATTTGGCCCCGACTGAACAAACTTCCATTATAATATGCTTCCAGTTTATAGACTTTGGAAATAGTATACCATTCATTAGTGCACTCACATTATACATATAAGTGAGATATCCGGTCACATTATGTTCCCGATACAGCTTTCATAATGTGCTTTAAGTTCATGAAGTACTGATGTACTGTACTTGTAGTCTTTTGTCAATGCAGACATACTGTACTCTTTACAGTAAAAACACTTCAGAGATCAATGGATTCAAGGGCACTACCTGAGCTGCCTGGAGCCCTACTAAAAGCCTCCCAGTCTCGTCTTGAGACAGAACAGATATCCCAAAGGACACAATTGTGAAGCACTGAATGGGAAAGCCCTCCGAGTCTGAAGTTTGGGAGCTCCGCTGCAGGAACGTCCTGGGCTGGGAATCGATGTGATACCTAGCAGCTGGATGAAATTATATTTGGTTTTGTTTGTGTAATAATTCTGGCTTTAATTAACTTCCTGTATCGGAGCTCCCTCCTCGCTGCTCCGTGGGCCCATTGGTCGAGCTGGCGGAGTGACAATGCACTGAGCTGAATGTCACGCTCTCCTTGGGCAGATCAATCCAGGCGATCAGATATCAGACTCCTGAAGGATGGCTGCAGGCCACAAAGTGTGTGTGTGTGTGTGTTTGAAAGAGAGCACACATTCATGTATACGTACACACACACACACACACACACACACACACACACACACACACACACACACACACACACACACACACACACACACACACACACACACACACACACACACACACACACACACACACACACACACACACACACACAGCTAACGGCTAAGGACTGATACCGGCAGACTGGCCCCCCCCAAAAAAGCTTCTCTTTTCAGTTAGGTACGCTTTGTCTTCTTCTATTTCCTTTATGCTCATGATTACCATCTGTGTAATAATAATGTGTCAGGTTGATTAGCCGACTTCCTCATTGAGAGGGACCACTGTTCCACAAAATGTCTGCCTCGTGCCGTTGTTTACTGACTGCCTGAAGTCTGTGTACCATGTTCAAGGTTACACCGAAGTCCTCCCTGGGGGAATGAAGCAGATTTATAACCCCTGTGGTAACATGTCTGCCTCTTAGCACAGTATCTAACTGTCTGCCTCTTGGCACAGTATCTAACTGTCTGCCTCTTGGCACAGTATCTAACTGTCTGCCTCTTGGCACAGTATCTAACTGTCTGCCTCTTAGCACAGTATCTAACTGTCTGCCTCTTGGCACAGTATCTAACTGTCTGCCTCTTGGCACAGTATCTAACTGTCTGCCTCTTGGCACAGTATCTAACTGTCTGCCTCTTAGCACAGTATCCAACTGTCTGCCTCTTAGCACAGTATCTAACTGTCTACCTCTTAGCACAGTATCTAACTGTCTGCCTCTTGGGACAGTATCTAACTGTCTGCCTCTTGGCACAGTATCTAACTGTCTGCCTCTTGGCACAGTATCTAACTGTCTGCCTCTTGGCACAGTATCAAACTGTCTGCCTCTTAGCACAGTATTGAACTGTTTGCCTCTTAGCACAGTATCCAACTGTCTGCCTCTTAGCACAGTATCTAACTGTCTACCTCTTAGCACAGTATCTAACTGTCTGCCTCTTAGCACAGTATCTAACTGTCTGCCTCTTAGCACAGTATCTAACTGTCTGCCTCTTAGCACAGTATCTAACTGTCTGCCTCTTAGCACAGTATCTAACTGTCTACCTCTTAGCACAGTATCTAACTGTCTGCCTCTTAGCACAGTATCTAACTGTCTGCCTCTTAGCACAGTATCTAACTGTCTGCCTCTTAGCACAGTATCTAACTGTCTGCCTCTTAGCACAGTATCCAACTGTCTGCCTCTTAGCACAGTATCCAACTGTCTGCCTCTTAGCACAGTATCCAACTGTCTGCCTCTTAGCACAGTATCCAACTGTCTGCCTCTTAGCACAGTATCCAACTGTCTGCCTCTTAGCACAGTATCTAACTGTCTGCCTCTTAGCACAGTATCTAACTGTCTGCCTCTTAGCACAGTATCTAACTGTCTGCCTCTTAGCACAGTATCTAACTGTCTGCCTCTTAGCACAGTATCTAACTGTCTGCCTCTTAGCACAGTATCTAACTGTCTGCCTCTTAGCACAGTATCTGTCTGCCTCTTAGCACAGTATCTAACTGTCTGCCTCTTAGCACAGTATCTAACTGTCTGCCTCTTAGCACAGTATCTGTCTGCCTCTTAGCACAGTATCTAACTGTCTGCCTCTTAGCACAGTATCTAACTGTCTGCCTCTTAGTCTGCCTCTTAGCACAGTATCTAACTGTCTGCCTCTTAGCACAGTATCTAACTGTCTGCCTCTTAGCACAGTATCTAACTGTCTGCCTCTTAGCACAGTATCTAACTGTCTGCCTCTTAGCACAGTATCTGTCCTCTTAGCACAGTATCTAACTGTCTGCCTCTTAGCACAGTATCACAGCACAGTATCTAACTGTCCCTCTTAGCACAGTATCTAACTGTCTGCCTCTTAGCACAGTATCTAACTGTCTGCCTCTTAGCACAGTATCTAACTGTCTGCCTCTTAGCACAGTATCTAACTGTCTGCCTCTTAGCACAGTATCTAACTGTCTGCCTCTTAGCACAGTATCTAACTGTCTGCCTCTTAGCACAGTATCTAACCGTATGCCTCTTAGCACAGTATCTAACTGTCTGCCTCTTAGCACAGTATCTAACTGTCTGCCTCTGCTAGAGCCTTGAGAGGGAGTGGTGAGTAGTAGTCACTCAAAAACAACCAAGAACAGGAAATATATGTATTCTCTCTCTCTCTCTCTCTCTCTCTCTCTCTCTCTCTCTCTCTCTCTCTCTCTCTCTCTCCTCTCTCTCTCTCGGGTATTATTTGAGGTCAACAATTACTTAGCACATTTTTACCCCCTTTTTCTTCCAAATTTCATGATTACGATCTTGTCTCATTGCTGCAACTCCCCAACAGGCTCAGGAAGCCACGCTTCTTAAACACCTGCTCGCATAACCCAGAAGCGAGCTGCACCAATGTGTCGGAGGAAACACTGCTGAACTGACGTCTGAAGTCATACTGCAGGCGCCCGGGCCTCCACAAGTAAAGCCCCCCGGCCAAACCCTCCCCTAACCCGGATGATGCTAGGCCAATTCTCCCCCACCCTATGGGACTCCCGGTCACGGCCGGTTGTGACACAGGGTGTCGTGGCGCTGCAAGACTGGGATGCAGTTCCTTAGACCGCTGCGTCACTTTGGAGGCCTACCACAAGTCTTTTAAAGCTCACACATATAAATAGATTATGTTTACATTGTCAAGACGAAGCATTTACGGCAGCCGGGCGTTGCATTGGGTCCTTAAACTTTGTTTACCTCGGTGAATGGGGTAATACCAAGGACTCAGATATCTGACATTACTGTCTACATCCTCTCATCATCCATTGTTTCTCACCACCTCTCTCTCAATCGCAGACGCTCTCAAACCATCTCCTCCTTTTTCTCCCTCCCCGCTAAATCAATAGTCCAGCAATAATGTATCAGTCCAGCAAGGCTCCCTATCACTGCCTCCCTCTCTCTATCCTCTCAATACAGAACACGTCTGTCCGTCTCCACCATTCCTAACTTCTCATCATTATCCCTCCCTACTTCCATTCCAGATTCTACATTCTCCGTTTCTATGTTATTTCCCGTCCCTCCGGGAAAAAAAGAAAGAATTCCCCTCGTTTTCCATTTTGTAGTTCCTCTTACACATCTGGTATTTACATGTCTCCCTCCCCTCCCTCTCCATCCTCCCCTCCCTGTGACTTTTGTCTCCATCCCCATCTCCCTTCCTCCGACAAACGCTCCTATTATACCCACTCTGTCTATCTCCTCTCTTCCCCTCTCTTTATCTCTCTCTCTCCCACCCACTCACTCCTTACTAACAATCAACTGGAGACGAGTCATCGGAACAGGAGCCATTCTCCTCGGAACATCGACGGCCCCCTCAGCACTGCAGGCAGGCAGGCAGGCACGGTAAGGTGGACACACATCAGTCTCCCACAGAATGTATTGCTAATCCTAAAGGGATCATATCACACTGTATGGAACGGCTTTTGTGTTGCATTTAATCATTTAAGCTAATGGAAAAAAATAGAAGCAGGGCTGATAATCGTTGCCAGCTGTACACTCTTAGAATAAATGGCTGTCTCTGTAGAACCCTCTATCTGGAACCAAAAAGGGTTCTGCATGGATGGAATCAAAAAAGGTTCTCCTACAGTGCCAGCCAAATAACCCGTTACGGTTCTAGGTAGCACATTATTTTCAAGCAACATGTCACCCAAGATATGGCGACCCATACACAAATACGAGACCAAAACAGACAGACTAAAAGATGTGATGCTTCACGTAATGCAGTGGAGGCTCCTCAGAGAAGGAACGGAAGGACCATCCTGCTCAGTGAATTTCATAAAAATAGTGAAACATGCATTTTTAGGTACAATTATAATAAATATATCCACGTCACCAAATAACTGATTAAGACACAATGTTTTGCAATGAAGGTCTACAGTACCCTCGACATCACCCTCTAGGGTAGCACCATGGTGTAGCTGGAGGACAGCTATTTTCTGGACTCATCTGTGTACATTGACTTCAATATAAAACCTATAGACCAACTCCCAGAAGACGTCCTCCAATCTATCAGAGCTCTTGCAGCATGAACTGACATGTTGTCCATCCAAAGGATCAGAGAAAGAATCTAGTGCTGAAAACATAAGCTAGCTAGCACTGCAGTGCATCACGTGTGGTGAGTAGTTGACTCAAAGAGAGAGAGAGAGAGAGAGAGAGAGAGACAGAGAGACAGAGAGAGAGAGCTAGCTATATTTCGTTGTATTTTTTCTTCTTCTTAGTTGAACTTTCATTTACTTAGCTAGCTAATGGCTGCAGCTAATTTAGCATACAACCTGACTCAAACAGAGACAAATTATATTTATGTTAACTGGCTAAGGCTTTCCAACCCTGCAGCTCTTCCAAGTCAAGGTAGGCTTTAGTTTTTATACATGTATTGCCACTGGGGCCCGCCGGTGTAACTGCTAAATTGCGTGCTATACATGTACTGCGTGATTGTACACATGGATTGGATTCATGTCAAATCAAATTTTATTAGTTACATGCTTTGGAAACAACAGGTTTGGACTAACAATGAAATCCTCACTGTCAGGCCCTTCATAACAATGCAGAGAGAAAGAAAATAGAGAAATTGTGAGTTTACTAACGCGTTAGTTGTAGTAGCTATGTTGACTTAGCTAATAGAGTGACAACGATATAGGCTGTGTAGCGGTCAGCGGTTTTGATCGGAAAGTTTGGCTTGGAGAGTTTTTTTCACCTGGTCACCGATAGCTGTTGTGTTGTGCACTGAATTCCACAAGCGAAGAGAAAAGGTGAGAGGAGAGGAGTGCGTAGATTCCATAAATAATGATACACCAAACAAAGTGATCGTGCTGTATGTGGCTGCTATGAAAGTGAACTGTGTGTGCTGGAGATCAGGGACGTATTCATTCCGCTGACTCCATTGCAAAATATTTCTTAAACGGAAACAAATGAAACGGGTTGGACCTACCTGAATTTTCCAATAGAAACTCTCGTTCTGTTTGGACTAATGATTACACACCAGATCAGCTAAATTCAGGCAAGAGTGTGCAAGGCGGTATTGAATGTGTCAATGTCTGTCACCTTGATTACTCACATTTTTGTCGACCTGTGCACCTACGTTTGTAAACTTCCATTCATAGGCTAGGTTGTAGAAACCTTATGATGGGTATAGGGAAAATTCTAGTATCATGTAGTAGCCTAAACCTCTCAATGTTACGTCGACCTGGGTGAATGGAATTTGAATGACAGTCATCCAATATGCTGTAATAGAAGTAAGGCCATGCTCATAAAAAAAATAATCATCCTCCCTCATCTTAAACTGCACCGACCGCCACTGTAGTCTAGCTAACTAAAAGGGCTGTGACAACCAGACAACCAGACCCTTTAGGAAGGGTCCCACTGGGCAAAAACTGGTTCATCAACGATGTTTCTACATCATGTCAACCAATACAAATCAACGTGATGATGTTGAATCAACATTGAAAAACTGACTGGATTTACAAGAAGTCGTCAACATAGGGCATTTCACCTCTTTTTCACACAACTTTGAACCTACAGTTGAAGTCAGAAGTTTACATACACCTTGGCCAGATACATTTAAACTCAGTTTTTCACAATTCCTGACATTTAATCCTAGTAAAAATTCCCTGTCTTGGGTCAGTTAGGATCACCACCTTTTTAAGAATGTGAAATGTCAGAATAATAGTAGAGAGAATGATTTATTTCAGCTGTTATTTCTTTCATCACATTCCCAGTGGGTCAGAAGTTTGTGGAGTGGTTGAAAAACGAGTTTTAATGACTCCAACCTAAGTGTATGTACACTTCCTACTTCAACTGTATATCCAATGATATGGTGAATAATTGATGTTGATTTCAGATGAATTCACGTTAGTTGACAACTCAACCAAAGGCTAACGTTCCTCTTGAGACTCAGTCCCAATCCGAGCTTGTCCATTTACTCGACATCGTACTGCACTACCAACACGAATATCCCTCTTCCTGGATTCACAAATAATCCAATGAAAATGCAACATGGGGATAGCAATATGCGCTCATTTGGACGGCCACAAACCGTTACAAAAATCCATATCAGTCCGTCCGTGTCTCCTTTTAAAAACTTCAAATTAAGTTTGCAAAACAAATCAAATCATACTTTTGTTTCTCCTCCTGCAGCAGAAACAACGACAAGCTTATCTTTACCATAACTGAGTAAAAAAAAAAAAAAGGTCAAATCTTCCAATCTTTTGCTTTGGATTTGTTACACAGTTAAATTGGCTAGAGAATGAAGAAGGGGCGAGATAGTCTTGGGAGAACCGGGGAGATGGATAATTTCATTTTCTCTCTCTCTCAGAGTGGAAATGGGTTTAGGAATTCAATCAGCTTTCGCAATGCAACCTCCAAGGCAAGCTGTATACATTCCCTGCCTCCGCCTTAGTGTCGGTGTCTTTGTACATTGAAGAAGTGGAGAAGCATTCACCAAGCAACAGAGCGTGAACATAAATAGGACGCCAAGGCTGGTCACATCCACCCTACAGTTACACTTCTTGTCTTCCAAAAAGTGGAAAAGTAATTACACAAGCAAAACTTTTTGAAGAGCAAGCATCACTACACCATCTCTGTTACCAGTCTTATAGACTAGACATAAAATAGCACATGTAAATCCAAGACACTCTATTTAGTATGATATGTTATGTTTGCTATGGTTAGATAAAACAGAAGGTTACGTAAGGTAAAAAACGAAAGGAAGGTGGTTTGTCGGGGTGGGTGGGTGTATAACGCAAATGTCTAGCAACTCAAAGGTTTTGTGTTCGAATCCCATCAAGGACAATATTAACAATTCAGCTAATTAGCAACTTTTCAAATTCTCACTACATTTTTTTCTCCTTTGCAACTACTTAGCATGTTAGCTGACCCTTCCTCTAACTGTAACATGAACCCTTTTAGCTAATCCTTCCCCTAACCCTAACCGCAAAACCCTTTAACCTACCGTAACTCCTAACCTTAAGCCTAACCTTAACCCTAACCCCTAGCCTAGCTAATGTTAGCCAGCTAGCTAACATTAGCATTAGCCACCTAGCTAATGTGAGCCACAACAAATTGGAATTTGCGTCATATGTTACTTTATCCAAATTAGGAACATATTGTACGTTTTTCAAATTCGTAACATATCATACGAATTGTAATTCGTTATATATCATAAGAAATGGATGATGGACAAGACGTAACATACAGTATCATAGGAGTGTCTCGGATTTACGTACAGAATCATATGAAATCAGACTCCACAATGGGAGGAGAGTGACTTGATATTGATATAATCCATGCACTTCTTTTATTATCTCTTTTCCCATCCAATGTCTGCTACTTCCCACTTCCCTGTTTTGATAGCGCAGCTGTCACCGTTATATGACGCATAAATTCCTGGGCCCATTTGTGGCGCGAGGGCGGATAAATGGATGTGAAATCAAGCCATGAAAATCCAACATCGCATGGCAGGGAATTTCAACGGGAGCTCATTAGCAAAAGCATGTTCCTCATTCCTCTGCTGAAATGGCAAGGCCATGCTGATTAAGTGTTTTTCTCCTCCCTCCTGTTCTTGCCCTTATGCCATTTTCATGGATGACATTTAATCGGAAGCATTTGGGGGATATTTCAGTTCATTTTCCGTGGCGAAAACCAACGGCGTGCGGATCAAGGATTGAAAGAGTCTTTGGCGGGTTGTGACTGACACTGGGTCTGGGTCATAAAAGCTAGCTAGGGGAAGGCTAAAGAAAATCTTCCTGAAGCCCTCCCACCATGGACAAAGGGCCGGCTGTGCTGTGGCCAGACCAGACCAGAGTAAATGTGAGGCTGTGTGGATGGAGTCAGAGCCGGGCCCTGATCAAAGGTTCCTCGACCCAGCTGCCTGCTGCAGAGCCCAGAGTCCCCTGTCACAGGCCCTGTCTGCCTGCCTGCCTGGCTGACTGGCAGCCACAAGGACAGCAGCCCTAATGCCCATGGTACCTGGGCACAAGCAGATATCACACGCCCCCAAAAAGAGATCTGAGAACTGCCCCGGCAAGACAACATCAGATAGGATGGTCGACTGACCTCAATGCACGGGTGTGTGTTTATCTGTGTGTGTTTTTGGGTGTTTTTGAAGGATAAACAGCATCCCTCCAACCTCATGTTGCCTTTTAAATCCAGTGCTACCTTGACTTTTATATCCTAAGCAAAGCTGCACAGGTAAGAGACGGTCCAGTGGGCAAACTGTGTGCATGTCTGTCTCTGTGTGTTTATATGTGTGTTCGGGGGCAGAGTGAGAGGATGAAAGTAGCTGCAGTACACATGTGCTAAAGGCCCAGAGGTACCTAGCTGCCACCAACAGGCCTGCTAATGAAAGCTGCTAAGGGCTAGAATATTTATACTGTTTTGTCTTCTTATAGAGCAATGCTACCTTGAGGGGGACTACTACGCATATGTGAGAGTGTGTGTAGGTGGGGGAGAGTGTGTGTTTTTTCCACACATCACACACACAAACTGCCTCAACATGACTCATACATTACATGTGAGAGAGTGTGTTGGCGTGTGTAGGTGAGGGAGTGTGAATGTGTGAAGGCGCACACATCACAAGGACACACTCGCACATACCAATGCCCCAAGTTACCATTACTTTCCCCTTCTTCCACTTGGTATTGTCCTGCTCCCTCCCTTTTCCCTCCTCTCTCACCACATGGTACCGACGCCACAGGCTAGCGCTAACTTCAATTAGGAAGCAACACACCGTGCCATTTCTTACTGTAGTGCCAGCTCTCCTTGCGTTAGCTAGCTCATCTGTGCATACCTTGCCGTATACCTTCCTTTCTGCACTGACGGCTATCATGCAGGGGGCTGAGCCGTGACTTGCCATGATTGAGCTCACTTTGCCTAACAGGTGCTATCATCTCCGCAAACCTTCAGCACTTCTCCCCCTCGCAGCACCCGCACTTAGCCCACCAGGCAGAGTATAAAGAGGAAGGCATTTAGGTATTCTGACCACAAAGACTTGGCACAGCGTGAAATCTGAGTGATAGGAAAATTGAACATTTAAGAGGGGGAAAAGGGCCGGTTTCCAATTGCGGAAAGGTGGAGGATTCCCAGAACTTTTTCGGCCAGAACCTGGGTTTAAATACTATTTGAAGTTATTTCAAATACTTTGGCTGTGCTTGATTAAGCTCGCCTGTTGCGATGGGAAAATAGAAAAGTTCCAAATGCTGCAAACTCCGCCCACCTGGCACTCCAGGGAGGCCAAAGCAAACGCTTCAAGTATTTGAGAGATTTCAAATAGTATTTGAACCCATGATGTCTGGTGTTTGCCGAAATCAGTTGTTTTCAGCTTCAGCTCAGCCCAGACGGTCCTCCTAAAATCAGTTTTAAGATGGAGGGGGAAGATGGAGGAAGGCGATGGACGGAGAGAGAGGGCCTTTGATGAATGAAGTGGGTCACATTTTAAATGTGGTGTCCTTGAATGAGGAAATGTTGGTTCCCTAAAGGCTACTTAAAAAGGCCTGAAATAACCAAGACCTCTACCTCATTTATCAAGATGACACATCACATATGATTTGGACGGGGAGGGGGGGGTGGAAGGGGGACTCTATAAATCTTACAGGATGGCTGGTTGGTCGCTGGGTGGACTCTGGACTCTTACAGTGTTAACAGGACAGGGTTTAGCTAAGAGGCTTCTCTCTCTCTCTCTCTCTCTTTCTCTCTCTCTCTCTCT